>NC_053129.1:9845023-10075023 GCF_010015445.1 Perca fluviatilis | reverse complement strand
CATTAATCACCTGAGCCATATCCATTTTATCCATGACCTTTTTCGAGTTTTTCCTGATTTGGTTAACTTCCCAATTAACATTCAGGTCACCTAATATTATAAGTTCTTTTGCAGGATTGAGTTGTTTTAATAAAATGTCCAGCTTTTCATAAAAATCTACATTTGATGAAGGAGGTCTATAAATAACCACAAGAATAAAGGACATTTGCTGGGACAAAGTTACATTTAAACCAATAAATTCCAAATCATTCTCATCTGCGACATGAATTTCATTACAGTTTAAATTGTCCTTGGCATAAATCATGACCCCCCCTCCCTTAGAACCCTGTCTGTCTTTACGAAACATTTTATAACCGGGTATAGATATTATTGCAGAGGGCGAGGATTCCAGAAGTTATGTCTCAGAAAGGCATAAGCAGTGTGTCAGCTCTAACCTGTTTACATGGGAGCCGAAATATAAACTGACACGCCACGCGGCTGACACGCTCGCGCGACACGTCCAGTGTGTAACCGGCCTAAGACATGGGAACAGTATAGCTAACATTCACATTTGAATATTTATCACGAGTCATATCGTCATCGCAATATTAAACAATGTTATCGCACATCACAGCTTTTCCTCATCGTGCAGCTCTACTTATGATTCTCTTAAAGTTGACCTACTGTATCTATCTTTTTTCCAGAGTATAACCAGGCAATCCCTGCCTGATACTAAATGGAGGACTACCTCAGTCGTTCTCAGAAAGTTGCCTTCCTCAACCTCAATGCTGTTTCATGATGGAGACACACCGCGGAACATCCTGCTGTCAGGTATGTGCATTAGGGTTGGGATCGGGCCAAATTTTTCTTCCCGGCCTGCGTCCGACAGAACCGTGACCGAACCCGGCTCGAGGCCGACGGGCATCCAGAGATTTATGTCTAAGCCCGACCCGACACCGTTGAAATCTAATTTCTTTTCTCATACTAATGACACATGTAGGCTACGTGTGTTTGTGTGGAAAGCTTTTATTAAGCAACTGTAAGGCACTCAGAAATGTCAACAGATGAGCGCATCAGCACAGTGAGTGCGCACACGGGGCAACAAGCACACGTTAACTCAGGCGCACACAACAGGCCCAATCATATAATTGAAATAAAATAAACATATGCCTAGACAACTATGTGGAAATACTTCCACACAGTAGACTTCATTTTCAGTGGTTTTAAAATCTCCTGAGGCCAACTTCTTTTTAACATCTTCCATCATTGCACTCAATGCGCTGCGGCGTGCAGTCTGCCTGATATGCACGTGTTTTTGCACACAGGAAGACGGATGTTAGGTTAATATTTTAAATTTATTTTAATCACAAAAATGAACATTTGCATCAAGTGAAACAGGCCCATTACATAATAAGCTGTTTAAAATTGTAAATGTCCAATCCCTTAGGCTACCGCGCTGATGTGACTGTCCGAGCCCGGCCCGAACCCGTCCCGAACATGGCCATAATTTCTAAATATCTGTCCGAACCCGGCCTGACCCGTCGGGTACCGTCGGGACCCGTCGGGGTCGGGTATCCCAGCCTTGATGTGCATGGGTAGGGCTGCTCGTTTATGGAAAAAAATATAATCACGATTATTTTGGTCAATATTGAAATCACGATCATTTAACACGATTAGTCTTTGAGTTCTGGAAAGATGTTGCAATTACTGAACTTTAAAAAAACAGTGGAAAAAGTTAAATCAACAGTAAGAAAAACACAACTGTGAAATTTGTCTCAGTACTTTTCCTATTTAAACTTTACTTTTTCATTCAGAACACGAGAAATTAAGAGTTTACTTGCTAAACGTAATAAGCTAAATAATTGTTTTTCTCGATTATTCTGTTTTTGTGATCATTGGGAGCCAAAATCATAATCACGATTAAATTAATTGCACAGCCCTATGCATGGGCCTGTTTTTATTCACACATACAGGGCTTAAAGTATTCCGGCACCGTGCCAGATCTCCGGCGTGCGGCTGTGAGGGGGAAAAAAAAACAAACTTTCATGCGGTTTAATATTTTCGAGTCTTATAAGGTCTTATAAAGCTAACAACGGTGTCCGATTTCAAGTTAATGAATATTTGTGAATTCCAGAGGAATTCTAAGAGGAGGCTAGCTAGCTCTCATTGATAGAGCTCCATCCAGCCGCAGGCGCTATCAATGAGACTCGCGGACAAGCGGCGTTTATTTCCCCAATCGTTTGTTTAAATAACTCAACACATTATAATTACATTTAAAAGAGTAACTGGAACCTGTGGTAACAGATTGCTGGTGTAACAAGCTCGCTGACCGCGCTCTCACTCACACATACCGGGCATTTAGCTAGCAGGAAGAGGGGAGCTGCAGGCCCTGGAGCTCTGTCAGAGCCGCGGCGTTTAGTGGTCCATTAGCGGTGTTACCGGTGACTCTGCGCAGGTATGGCTGCCAGCCGTAACGGAGCTCACAGCAGGCCGGGCGGCGAGGCAACAACCCAGGTAGCACCGGCTGCTTAATTCCGACCCACAGTCGGACAAAATTTGCAATTTGCCATCCATTTTTGTAAAACGGCCCATATCTGAGCTTTACATAGTTGATTTCTCACATAAAAAAGTTTCAGAAGTGAATTTTGTAATGGAATAGCAGAGATCTGCGTGACCTAGCTAGATTCAGAAGACTACCTGATCTCAGGTCAGTTGTGTATGTAAATGTTGGGGCGTGACTGTTCTCTTAAGGTTCCGGATTTTGAGATGCTTACGCAAGCAACTCAGCTTTGTTGAGATCAGCCCGTTTTCAGCGGCAGTTTCAAAATATGAGATTTTCATAGTAAAGAGGTGTCAATGGGATTTTGAGCTTCTATGTATGTCCTTTTTACCCACTGAACTGTCGTTATTCAACTATGACAGGGTAAAATCGGTTTTGCATTCTATCACCCCTTTAACTAAAATACATAATACATCATACATACATACAGATTTACATTGACCAAATAAATAAAATATAAAAAAGGTCATATTCACACCTTTCATGTACTCCGATCTACTCCTATAGACCTCAGACCACACACTTACACCCACCCACACACACACACATACACACACATACATATATATATATATATATATATATATATATATATATATATATATATACAAATTTGATTTAACTAAAGCCATTTCTTTGCCTGTCTTGCAAACATGTAAGAGTTTATGCTTCTTATCAGCTCTTTTGAGACCCTGCAGAGCCTGTACGAGTCCGAGGTCTCCAAAAATATCCGGTAAATTGTTAAAACATTTGAATTATAAATATAGCTACTGCATCCATTAGCACAACCAGTTGTCTCATTACAATTGTTGTTGTGCGTTTTTGTTATAGGCCTCTTGGTTCTGCGCTTGCGGCCTTTGTCGCCGGGCAGCGTTCTCTGTCCGTGGTGGAAATTAAAAAAGATTGTCCCTAAGCCTGCATTTCCAGGTAAGTCCAGCTTGAATTAAAGACAGAGTTAAATGTTTATACTATTGTATTCCCTGTGATCACTTTATGATGTGCTGTTCTCTGTGTGATTACAGCCTCTTCCTTTCGACCCTTCATACCAGCTCTTCCCTCCACTTCCACCGAGGAGCCCTCGGATGAAGAGCTGGTCAAGGCGGTAGTTGACTTGGAGAAGTGTAAGTAAACAGCCAAGTAATATTTTACAATTTGGCAAATTGTTTATGACGATGAAGCTTGAATTCATTGTTAACCGTTCTATTTATTTTGCTGCAGCTGACATGCCCCCAGCCTTTGTGCACTGGTACCATGACACAGGCTGGGCCGTACAGGACCATCCGGAGGGTCCTGGACATCGACGGCTGGTATCTCATGGCCACTGAGTACCTAGAGTGCCGTCGGTGTAAGAAGACGGTCGGAGGGTGGTCACAGGGCATCATCAGGCAGCTGTACCCCAGCTACAGCTGCCAATTTTCAGCTGTACTTACGTAAAAGTAAGAAATATCAGTGGATATTATTATATATGGATGCGGAGAGCAATCGTGTACCTTGGCGTGTGCGAGCAGTTCCTGGCCTTGTGCTCAGTGAGTGGGCAGTTCTCACCACCAACCCAGATGCCCCCTCTCCCCTCCGCCGTCTGGCTGCTAACAGTCTACAGCAATGACGTCCTGACGCGGTTGGAGGAGTACAAGGCCAGGATCACGTCCACCTTCGGATCCATCCTTAGGATGTATTCCACTAAGAAGGGAAGTGAAAATTGTGACAGTTTAATATTTTCTTAGAGCTGTTTTTACAGCACAGCTGTGTGTTCATGGACTCACATAAACACGTAGAATCTCTCTCCTTAAGGTGACGAAAAAGCTTGCAGGTACCGCTACCGACACAGCCGCCTGGGTTACCAACTTGAGTAACGAGCACGGGCAGGTCCCCATCAGTGTCCCCCATGGCGGCCGGGTTGAGGAGGCGGTACCGACTCGCCGGGGTACATCCACCCCCCCCAGCTGATCTACGTGGATCGTGACTGCTGCAGCTGAGTTCTGTTCTGCTGTTCCAGTCTGTCTTGGATTCTGTGTCGTGCTACTCTTGCCTGGTTTGGTATGTACTCGATGTTCCAGTTTGTTCCGTGTTCCTGGTTTTTGTATCCTCTGTATTTTTGGGATATCTTGCCTGTTTTTCGAGGACTCTTTTATTAAAAAACTTTTAAACTCAACACTGCTCCGTCTCCACTGCATTCGGGTCCAAGGTTCGCCTCCCCCATGACAGAATGGTCTGACCACAAATGGACCCAGCAGTTTTTGGGCCTTATTTTCACCCATTGGACTCTGATGAAAAAAAATGTTTGCTGTCTGTATGAGGTGGACCCCACCCTTGCTAGGCACCTCATGGAGGTTCGCTGGCAGGCTACTGAGCAGGAATTTGGCCTCCCTGTCTCCAAGCCTGTCTATCCTCCAGAGCCTCAGCGAATCAGCCTTCCAGAGCCTCAGTATACCCGTCTCCTAGAGCCTTCGTTGACCGTCCTCCAAGAGCCTTCGTTGCCTGGCGCCTCACAGATTGTGCCATTGTCCGGTACTTCAGAGACTGTGCCGGTTTCCGGCGCCTCAGAGACTGTGCCTGTGCCAGGCGCCTCAGAGACTTTGCTGGTGCACGTTTTCTCAAAAGCTTTGCCTTTACCTGGTGATCCAGAGACTCCTGTTTCCCGTGTTCTGTCAGCGGCTCAGTCGACTCATGTTCCTGTTGCCTTGTCACAGGACCCTGTGGACCCAGGACCAATTGTATTCTGGATTTTGTATACAAATTCAACGGAGCTTCTGTTCTCTATACCACCCTCAAACGAATGGCTTGGTTGAGAAGCTTAATGGCACCATCTAGAGGTCTGTGCATTGTAAAATTGGCCAATTTACACCTACACAGCATGAGTACTATGGACTAAATTAAATGCCTGCTGTTATGTTATTCACTGGAAACATTTTCAGGTCTCTCAACAAACTGGCCAGGAACACATTAACACAATGGGACCAGTTCCTCCAGCCAATCATGTTCGGATTTAGGACAAAAAAAAAACGCTGACCACACAGTATAGTTCATATGTTTTACTGTGGAAGGGAGGCCAGATATCCATCTGAGGTGCCAGAAAAGTATGAGCTACGTTGCTGTATTTGTTTTGGAGTAAGTGGTCATAATTACTTTGATAAATTGTTCAGAATATAACACCACATGGTATGTTGGTACCTTAGGTGACAACAGAAAAAGTGGAGGAACTTATTCGGAGGGAGGAGGTGTTTGAGGGAAACGAGTATCGGCAACAAGTGTACCAGAGAGTGCAGAAAAACATTCCTGAAGAGTCAGGAAACTATTAGAAAGCGCAAGTTGGAGAAAGGTTGGAGGACAATTTTAAGGTGGGAGATCTTGTCCTCAAACAGAACATCCGACAGCAACGGAGGAAAGGAGGAAAAATGGAGAGAGACATGCTTGGTCCATTTAAGGTAACCAACACTAGGGGGAAATGTGTACAATTGGCTAGTCAAACAACCGTGGGCAACCATTAACAGTGGCCAACATTGACCAATTGACTCATTTTATAGAGCCAGAAGAGAGGATTCCTGCCAAGTTAAAAAAGGTAAGCAACTCCTTTTGGCTTACCCCTCTCCTTCACAACAACCAAACACCCACTCCAGCTCTGCCACAAATCTCCCCTCAAACTTTCAACCCCAAACACCTGCCTTCAACTCCTCTGACCCTCTACCAGCCACATCCCCAGGAGAGACTCCTCTACAAAGCAATGGTAAATCCCATTCAGTAATGTCAAATCAAGTCTGATAATGCTATATAGTCTTTTAAATGACTGACATGTTCTGTATTTCCAGTTCTCGAACACGTATGGAATTCAGGAATAGGGGAGATTCTATTGGCCAAGTTGGGCCCCTATAAGCTTTTTACATCCGATTTTAAGAACTTGTCTCATGGGAGGGAATTGGAGAGTGTGCTAAGTCTTGTATTGTAAGCTGCTGTAAGACTTTTACTCTGATATTCACAAATGATTTTTGTGTAGATTGTCAATGCCTATCTATTGTGGTTGGCACAACGGATAACCGAAAAGAAAATCAAGGTGATTGATACCTTCAAAATGACAGCGATCTTTGAATAAGGACATCAAAGGGGATGACAACTTTAAGGATAATCATCAACAATAGTTGCTTTTAAAAAGGTGTTCGGTACAATTATACAGTGCCTTGCGAAAGTATTCGGCCCCCTTGAACGTTTCGACCTTTTGCCACATTTCAGGCCTCAAACATAAAGATATAAAACTGTAATTTTTTGTGAAGAATCAACAACAAGTGGGTCCCAATTATGAAGTGGAACGAAATTCATTGGCTATTTCAAACTTTTTTAACAAATAAAAAACTGAAAAAGTGGGCGTGCAAAATTATTCAGCCCCTTTACTTTCAGTGCAGCAAACTCTCTCCAGAAGTTCAGTGAGGATCTCTGAATGATCCAATGTTGACCTAAATGACTAATGATGATAAATAGAATCCAGCTGTGTGTAATCAAGTCTCCGTATAAATGCACCTGCTCTGTGATAGTCTCAGAGGTCCGTGTAAAGCGCAGAGAGCTTCATTAAGAACAAGGAACACACCAGGCAGGTCCGAGATACTGTTGTGGAGAAGTTTAAAGCCGGATTTGGATACAAAAAGATTTCCCAAGCTTTAAACATCCCAAGGAGCACTGTGCAAGCGATAATATTGAAATGGAAGGAGTATCAGACCACTACAAATTTACGAAGACCCGGCCGTCCCTCTAAACTTTCAGCTCATACAATGAGAAGACTGATCAGAGATGCAGCCAAGAGGCCCATGATCACTCTGGATGAACTGCAGAAATCTACAGCTGAGGTGGGAGACTGTCCATAGGACAACAATCAGTCGTATACTGCACAAATCTGGCCTTTATGGAAGAGTGGCAAGAAGAAAGCCATTTCTTAAAGATATCCATAAAAAGTGTCGTTTAAAGTTTGCCAAAAGCCACCTGGGAGACACACCAAACATGTGGAAGAAGGTGCTGTGGTCAGATGAAACCAAAATCGAACTTTTTGGCAACAATGCAAAACGTTATGTTTGGCGTAAAAGCAACACAGCTCATCACCCTGAACACACCATCCCCACTGTCAAACATTGTGGTGGCAGCATCATGGTTTGGGCCTGCTTTTCTTCAGCAGGGACAGGGAAGATGGTTAAAATTGATGGGAAGATGGATGGAGCCAAATACAGGACCATTCTGGAAGAAAACCTGATGGAGTCTGCAAAAGACCTGAGACTGGGACGGAGATTTGTCTTCCAACAAGACAATGATCCAAAACATAAAACAAAATCTACAATGGAATGGTTCACAAATAAACATATCCAGGTGTTAGAATGGCCAAGTCAAAGTCCAGACCTGAATCCAATCGAGAATCTGTGGAAAGAACTGAAAACTGCTGTTCACAAACGCTCTCCATCCAACCTCACTGAGCTCGAGCTGTTTTGCAAGGAGGAATGGGCAAAAATGTCAGTCTCGATGTGCAAAACTGATAGAGACATACCCCAAGCGAATTTACAGCTGTAATCGCAGCAAAAGGTGGCGCTACAAAGTATTAACTTAAGGGGCTGAATAATTTTGCACGCCCAATATTTCAGTTTTTTATTTGTTTAAAAGGTTTGAAATATCCAATAAATTTCGTTCCACTTCATGATTGTGTCCCACTTGTTGTTGATTCTTCACAAAAAATTACAGTTTTATATCTTTATGTTTGAGGCCTGAAATGTGGCAAAAGGTCGAAAAGTTCAAGGGGGCCGAATACTTTCGCAAGGCACTGTAACATCTAAAACTAATGATCACTTGCAGCTTGATGTTACTGAGTGGGACTTGTAAACCCTTGTAGTAAGTGCACTCTAATCAGTGCAATTTAATTATATTTACAAATCTGAGAATCTTGTACATTTAAAGTATCCTATCTGTAAAAGGCCATGCATCCAAAGGAGGGCAGATCTATTTTTGTCAATCCATTTGGAGCCACTTCCCAACAAGTTACACAATGTAGGAATTCAACAAGGTAAGCAAATTCAGGTTTTATTGTCATGTCTTTTGTTAATGTTTGTGATATGCTTATTAATTCTTTACATTAGGGCATTCATGCGAAAAAATTCTTTCAAGATGGAGGTGTGACAGTGTCACATCACCGTCAGCAGGATTTCACATCCTGGGGACTGTTTGTGTGCAAAGTAAGATTATGTACCCAGTATGCTTTTTACATTATTTTTTTTTTTATTAAATAAGAACACAAATTAAATTAACCTGCATTTGTGTACAGAGCTGCTCCTAAATGGAGCCAGCATGGGCAGACATCGACACCTTGAGGGAAGAGATTGCCAGGAGACTGATGGTTGATTCTGGTAAGCTTCCATTAATTGTATATCAACCTTACTGAAACATTTGCCTATACGTAACTCACTGTGAAATTGTAATATCTTTTTTAATAGAAAACCTCAATGAACTCTGCCACTGTTGCGGGGAAATAAACACTGGGGAAAGTGACACCTTAGAGGCACCTATGGACCATTGGGTAGGAACCTTTTTAAAGTTCTTTTTATGGATAGTGCATTATTTATTTAGACAATCTTATTTATATATTTTCTTTCAGTTGTGTTAGATTGAATGCACATCATGCACCTGATGGTTTCATTGGCTGTGTGTAGAATGTCCCAATGTGGATGAGGACTTTTGGTGTCCTGCATGCACATCACCAACACAAATGTTCATGACCTGACACTGTGGAGTCCTTCAACTTCATTAATAACATCACCCCGGACATCAAGTGGCAAAAGGACATCAAAAGCTTCAGCAGAGGATGTAGGCCTACTTCCGACTGCAATTCAAGCCAGGTTTTTTATTTATTTGGGATTTTGGCCTGTTCTAAATAGGAATATATTTAACTTGACTGTTTAACATCCCTTACTGTTCTTGGCAAGTGGCCCTCCACTGCTCAATTCTTTTATTGTGAAGCTGATGTGGGATCTTTTAACTTTAGGCAAGTATTACCACATCAACATTTCATTCATTTGCAGTGATATTATGGTTGCAATTATCTGGCTGTTATGTGTTGGAAACCAGTAAAATACTAAAATGGTCTTATGTACATGGACAGTGTGGTCACAACTTGATCTGACTGCCTCCTGTTTTAGAGATATGATGTAGGAGATATTTTGATGCTATATTTACCATAATTTACTGTAGAGCCTGTGGCGCACTGAGTTGGTCTGCTACCTTTAATTTGTTGGAGCTGTATGACTACACTGACCCAGACCTTAGGTAAATTGATCCCTACTGTAGTGGAATGTTAAATTAGAGAAATCTGTAAGTGCTTGTTTCTCTATAACCTTATTTATTCATTCCTCATCAGCTACAAGTTGTGGGTGCAGGGGTTTTCTGCTTGGGCCGGCACAAAAATGTCAGACCTGAAGCTCTATTTGGCCTGTGAGAGGTACCAGTCCCGAGCCATCACAGTGCAGCCATCACCGTCCTCCAGAAATATTTTATTTCTCTTAAAGCCTCAGACGTATAGGCCCCTCTCTCGCTCCTGCAGCATCCAACTCAGCAGCAGCACAGAAGAGGGTTGGTCTCTCTGCCCTGGTGGATGAGCCCTCCAGAAGCCATGGAGAAGACGGCAGAGACAGCCCGCTGCGACCTGGAGCAGACTAAGTGCAGGAGTTGATGCAGCCAGTCTTCCTTTGCTTCTTTGCATGTTGGCTGTTCCTGTGGATGCCACACAGGATCTTGCAGATGCACCTTACATTCCCCCAGCATTTGTGCACCAGTACTATGATAAAGGCTGGGCTGTACAGGACCCATCCAGAGGGTCCGGAGGGTGGTCACAGGGCATCATTAGGCAGCTGTCCCCAACTTACAGCTGCCAATTTCCAGCTGTACTTACGTAAGTAAGTACAAAATATCAGTTTGTGTTTAAAGGTACAATATGTAACATTTCTGCATTAAAATGTCTAAAAACGACTATACCTATGTTATAGCACAGCTGAGGTTCACAATCTGGGCAACAGTGCTTCTCGGCTGTGCAACACCCTGCGGGAGGCGCACAGGAGATGTACCTCACCGTGTGCGAGCAGTTGCTGGCCTTGTGCTCAGTGAGGGGGCAGTTACCACTACCACCCCAGATGCCCCCTCTCTCCTCTGCTGTCTGTACGCAGCCATGACATCCTGACGCGGTGTAATGGCAAAATTATTTTTAAGCACAAATCTTTATATTTTTGTCTTATTTCTGTGTGTGTTTCTCCCACAATGCTGAAAGGGAGTTTCTCATTCCCACATGTAGATTCTGATTCTCACTAAACTAAGTAAGAGCCCCAAAGTCTGGAACATAAATGTGAACACGGTTTGTCTGAACCGATAAAGTACAAGGTCACAGTAAACCATCTCAGACTATGTGAAGATTCAGTTTTCCCATGCCAGTTGAGATGTAACCGAGGGGGTGAAAGTTGTACAGGGAGGAGGAGGCGAAATGGCTCTGAGATGTCTCCTGTGTTTTTCTCTTGTCTTCATGTGTATCAGATTGTCTGTGAGAAATGCAGGGTCATGATAAGCCAAGTGTGTGTGTGCTGTCACTCTGAAGATGTATTTAAGCACAGTGTTCCTGTTCACTCATTGGAGAGACTTTTCCACACTATGCTGAAATTGTGTTACTCCTATATTCTTGCAAGTATATAATAAAATACAAAAACCTAACTTGGCTTAGTCTTCAACTGTCTTATTTGTTTCACTCTATAACTTTCTAAATCCACTCCTGCTGAAAAGAAACGTGCAAAAACTCAATACATTTCAATTAATAGAGAATATTTAAACTGGGACAACAAATTGTGCTCCACTGAGAAACAAAAACCTCAGTGACTTCCTTTAAATCTTGCATATTACCCTAGTATAAGTCCAACATGTAATCTATTTACTGTAATAAATCCAAAAATGACCCCAATGCGTCAGATATCAGGGAAACATGCTAAGTTGAAACACTATCTTTTCTGACAATAATGCTAATGCTAGCATTTTCTCCTTTTGAAATGTCGGCTGCGTGACACAAAAACGGTTTGTGTTTTGGCCTGTGTGTTATCAACTGCCCAGTTTGACAGCCAGGCAGGGTTGCCAGCTATAACTGTAAAAATGTAAACCCAGCGCACTTCAGCTGTACAGCCATGAAAGCAGAAAAACAAACGGGATCAACGGAGATAGATAGAACCTAAAAAACATTGGCATTGATTTTCGATTAAAAAAAAAACAACAAAAAAAAAAAGATTCACAGTATGTAAATGTAGGTACTTTTCCCATTGATTCCACCGACTGGTCCTAGCTAACGCCACCATGCTAATGGCTAACGTTACCGGAGGACCAGGCAAGCGGGCCACGGATGTTTACAACGTATAGCCTGTTCAGTGGCCAACAACGGTGAGTTATTTTAAGCCAAGGGAGGGGGGCTGTAAATCAGGAAGAGAGGACTGTGAGTTTGCAGTGTGTTTAGTCGGGTGGAGAGGACGGCAAGGTAGCGATATTTTTAGCGGTTCCTACCGTAATTCTAAGCCGAAAAAAAGTTTGTCAGTTGGGTACAGAGCTCCGCAGGCTTTTATGACTGTCAATATAGCCAGCATCTAACGTTAGCTACTCCGCTATGCTGTGGAGTAATGTTTGGCTATGTGAGACAAGCGTCTAGCAATATTGTTGGATGCTACGGTCTCAGCTTGGCAAACGTGAACTTCGAGTCTGGGGAAGACGGGACGGGGGAGAGGACTCTCTCCGGTATTTTGAATTTGTACTGCAGTAACTATTTTAAACAGCATTTTTAAGACAACTTTAAGTGTCTTTCAGTGTTTCAGTGAACCTCATTTTATTATCGTTCGGTTAAGTCATTTTTTTTGTTTAGACATTTATTCATATTTGCCAGTTTAATTATCTGTTGAATCCGTTTGTAACGGATTTGAAAATTCCGGTACAAATAAAAACTACTACTTCGACGAAATGAGCTTTTCCACCAGAAACAACTGAAGCTGGGATAAAGCAGAGTTTGATAGGAGGGGGCAACTGTAACGGAGAGTGAAACAGAATAAATTCTCTTTAGAGATTTTAATTTGGGCTGAGTAGCAGGTAGTACGCTAAAATACAGCAGTGTTTAAAGTGAAGCCGAGCTGAGAGCTCAAACTGTGTGTGAACGTGACGGGAGTCAAACAGAGGTTGTGGCAGAGAAGCTCTTTTATTTTCCCTCAGGCTGACGAGCTGATTGAAAGCAGCTGCAGAGGCTCCACTATCTCCCTGTGAGATACAAACACATGCGTACATTCATCAGATTTCACTCATTTTGTATTAATATTTAATGTAAAAAACAACAACAAACTGAACACACAGCACACACACTTCATACTCATTTAAAGGATAAACACCAGTCACCTTTGAATGGAATTGAACAGAAGGTTGATTTACGGTAAGTGATTTTTGGAATTCACCCAATGTCCATTTAAAACTAACCGAAAACAAATGACTGACGGTAAAATTGTCTTAATACAAATAATTTAATATAATAAATGTTTCTAGGAAAGTTAAAACTGTAAAGAATATAATAAAAAAATCAAGTAGCTAAACTCTGACATTGAAAATAAGTTGCGTAAATGTGATCAGTGAGCAGCTTAGATTATAAAAATGGTTTGTTCCTGTCAAGAGGACGACCATGTAGCTTTAGATAGATGAATGCAAACGCCTACGTGCAAAAACATACTCTTAATCCATTTTCAATTCATACTGAGAATATTTAGCCTGGGACAACAAAGAAACTTTAATTGCGCTCCACTGAGAAAACACCAACTTACAGTGGACAGGCAACAGTTTGTGTTACTGTTCTATGTTGGCCCGACTTTAGTGACTTAGTGACACAATTTTTTAGAAACTTGCATTACTGCATTAAGTGTCTTTCAGTGTTGCAGCAAACCTAATTTTATTTTCATTCGGTTTGGTCATTTTATTTATCAGTTTGTAACTGTTTTGAAAATTCCTGTACAAATAAATATTGTCACTACTACTACTATTACTTCTACTACTACTATGACTACCACAAAATGAGCTTGTTAACCAGAAACAACTGAAGCTGGAGTTTAGCTGATGACCGGTCATGGTTTTGGGCAACACGGTCTCACGGCAGTTCGTGAAATGGTCACGTTATTTTTAATCTATTGATTTGTGTACACGGACACATTCAACTCGTTTTTTTCGTGGTGCTCAGCATGTAATGGGAAGCATCTATACAGAAGTTGGGTTTAGGAAAAGAAGAACGGGGAGAGGACACGTCACACGCCGGGACACGATCCGTAGCCTCTGGGGGATGTGCGACAACGACGGGACGGTTGTGTTTAGGAAAAGAACAACGGGGAAATAAATAGTCATACGCGGGACACGATCACTGGTCTCCGGGGTGAAAGTCCTGTGTTGTTTGACCCATCCACCACCCCAACCAACCTCCCTGCGCGGACTACTACAGTAGTCGTGCTGTGATCACGAAATATGCTTCCCGTTGAAATACATTAGATTAAAATTTGTGCTCACCACCACGAAAACCCCCCGACATAAACGTGTCCGTGTACACGAATCAATAGATTAAATAACATGACAATTTCACGAACTGCCATGAGACTGGGTTGTTTTGGGTCAGTGAGGTAACAAATAAACTCATTATTTGTTGTATTTAAATTAACTCAATGATTTAAGCCAAATACATGTCCTAGGAGAGTTGAAACTGTAAACAATATAAAAACTATGAAGGCGGTAATGGGAAAACACAGAGAGAAACTGTCGGCAAAACGTGCTGATAAAATCAATCTGTTGTATTGCCGGTTGGAGGACACCCAATGTAACTTACTCTATTATAAGAGAAGTGGGAGTTTCATAACCCACTGAAATTAATTAAATTAGCCAAAGATGTTAGTTGTTTTTTTTTCATTGGATTTAGCCAGTGTTCGAATGAAACTGTGACTTTCAGGGGAGCCCTGTTTATCGCGGATAGAATGGCACATGCAAGCACATACATACATACTAATTATAGCCTAAACTCAAACTGATAAATTTTTTGGTGGTTGAAATAAGATTTGCTGCTGCCCCTGTCCACAGCAGTACATAACACGCTATTAAAAGCCACCAACGCAACGATCGAGGCAACGGTAGCAACGGTAGTTTTACAAAAACACTAATTTTACACAGCAGGAGTTGCTACCGTTGCCTCGATCGTTGCGTTGATCCAGACTAGGTTAAGGCTGAAAAAACACTTGGTAAGGGTTAGGAAAAATGTGACAATATATTAAGAGCAAAACACATTAGTAAGAGTGTGTATTTTCTTTGCAACGGGACTTCGGAGCATTGGTCTTGATTTTGGATATGTCGCGCCAATGGCATGACACATAATTACCAGACTGTTGAATCGTGTTGAAGCCCAAATGTTGACGCTTGAACAAATAGAGAGGGGAAGTCCCCCCCATTCTGGTGGACTGCATGGGGAAAAAAAATATGCACGGTAGTGAACAGTTTCACTAACAGTGATCCCGTTTGAATTGAGCCAAATATGTCAGTCAATTTAAAGGTCACATATGCTTTTCCGTATTTTCAAATAATGAGGTAAACCTATTTTATACAAATCCCTGTGAGCTAAAATGTTCGGCCTTCTATGATTGGTCATCTGCTCCAAGTAGGCAGGACTGGAGTGTTTTTTGTTTGTTTGTAGAGACAAATGTTATTTCTCCAGGTTGTAGGACGGCTCATTTTGATGAAAATTAGTTTGTAGCTCGTTGTTAACCTTACTACGTTAGGAAAGATGCATCGTTTGTGATTTAATAACATTTCACTAAAGAGTAATTGATGCCGGAAATTAGAATCCGTGAATATCTTTCTAACTTTGCTCACGTTTATAAAACCAAGGGCACGGATTATGAATCCGTGCGAACAGTTTTATGAAACCGAGGGCATGGATTTTTATTCTGTGCGCGCCGTTTAGTTTTTTTTTTTCTCAACTGACCCCAGGGGGGGCTCCGTACATGTGTGACGTCACCCATTGGTTTGCGCAGAGTTGCTCTGAGTCATCGAGTTTGCCTTTACGGGCGCTGCCATCTTGGTTGCATTAAAAACGGATGTGACGATTTTTAGATGAAAGGGTGGAGCTGGGGAGGAGCGAGGGAGGTGACTGACTGAAGCTATGAACACTGTTTACACCCACCAATCTGACCGCAGCTGCTGCTAACAAAGTTAGCTTAGCTACAAAAATCGAGGTAAGCTTAACAGCTAGGTGTAGGAGTAATCTATGGCGTTATATATGTGTCACATTCCTGAGCGAGTAATTGTATGTTTTGAACGCAGAGAACTATATTTTGCAAGCACATTACATTACACTTTGAACAGAAATTAACACTCGCAAAAAATAATTTAGTTTGAGTAAACAAAAACCTATTTCGGGCACAATAAATGTATTTGCATGTCTTTCTCTGCTCGCAGGTAAAGCTGCTGCGCTCGGTCCTGTCTCCCTGGCTCTCAACCTCTTCTGCCCGCGCTCAACTCTAGACACGCTTCGGCTCAGATTTTCACAGCGTTACAAGTGTGCCACAAAACCAACCAATCGCAGAATCAAAAGGTCAATTCTGATTGGCTGTTCACCTCCAATTAGATCGCAAGTAGCAGGAAAGACATATCTACAGGGAAACAGTCTTTGACACAACACCTGCAGTGATTCCCCAGCAAGGGTATCTCTGCTGTAGCTAGTGGGTACTTGGAAAGATTGTGGAGCAGCTTAACTAATCAAAATAATTTAATGATTGATTTAAAACAATATATCAGCTGAAACAGCTCAACACATATGTTTAAACATATAGCGAAGTAATCAATGGTAGAAATAAAAAGCTAAAAGTGGCCTACTGACTTAGCTAACAGTTTAAATGATTAGTTAAAAGTAATGTATGACTTTTGAAACATTAACCACACTTCAAGTAAAAGGCCAAGCTAGTAGAATTTCTGACCAAACCAACCTAAATGTCTATAGTTCAATTGCATGAAAATGTAAGAATATTCACTTTAATAGGATAGTGTGAACACATTGGGAATTGACGGGGTGGGTATGTGAGTTAATATGACAGGGATGTGGGGGAACCTCAGACCAGAAGGGTTGGAAAGCACCAATCCACAGTATTTTATATTATTGACCGACCGGTATATTACAGACATGCCTTAATAGTTGTGTTAATCACAACACCGTTTTTTGAATTACATATCTCCGTGTGTGACTAACATCATCCTTCACAAGAAATCTAACATTAGCTAGCCCAGCATGGATACAGTCTACGCATCCAACATATTCATCTGAACAAACCTAAAATGTCACAATACAGCCACTTAAAAGAAGTTTGTAATACTGGTTACATCGATGTGGTGTTTTATTAACCTTAAAGCCCATGTTGCAAGTTAACCACCACTGTTGATTAATAGGTACATATAGCACTCAATATATGTGTATATCATTGTTAAAAATGTCTCCAAATAGTGTTAAAGGCCAGTTTTTGTCGTTTTTGGTATTAGTTTTTTTTTCCGCAATTCGGTGATGACGTCACGTTGGGGAGACGTGTATCAGCCTAGTACTAGAACTATGGTGACTGACTGGGATGAGGAAGAGGGTTTTTTACTGTCCGTGAATAGCACCAAGTGAAAGTCAATGTTTTATTTATATATAAGTACCGGTAAACTTATCTAGATCTAGAAAATACAAGGCATCATGCTAGCTATGTGCTAACTTGCCAGTCCCACCTGTGAAATCTCCCGATGGTTGTAAACACATAGATATGATTGATATCATGATTAGATATCTCACGTTTTGATGGTAGCCTACTAGCTCCAGTAACAACATATTTGCCTGTGTTTTTTTATTTATATGGACGGGGATGCTGTTCAGCTTTTCACAAGTTTAGACAGCTAGCTAACGCTACCGACGCTTCACTAACGTTAGCGCAACAGCATTAGCCTAGCCGGCTAGGTAAATATTACAACTGCCTTCGAGATATATCTGCTTCACGTTTCACGACAATATAGACTTTGGCGCGTTAGTGCTCCTTTTGTACCATAACTTTATTGAATGAAACGTTAAACTCGCCTCCTACGAGATGGTTTTGTTAGTTAGTTAGTTACACACAAAGCTAACTGGCTATAGTTAGCCTGCACGCATAGCGCGACATTAGCTAACGTTGCATAGCCAGCAAGCAGCCGCGGGCTAACCTCGACAGCTAACACATCCGCGTGTCTCCATTTCAAAACATCACTGCAGATTGACTGCTTTTAACAGCAGAGGTTGATTGTGGGCAACATACTGTCGCGGTTAGCTCGCTGAAACTAACGTTACTGCCGATTGCCGAAGTTGCTGGCTGGCTACGCAACGTTAGCTAATCCCGCTAGCATACGTACAGGCTAACTATAGCCAGTTAGCTTTGTGTGTAATGTTACAAAAAAAACCTATTTCGAAGGAGCGAAGCTTAATATTTCATTCAATAAAAGTATGATACAAAAGGAGCACTAACGCCACATGTCTTGTGTTGACAACGTGGACGCAGCTCCGAAGGCAGTTGTAATACCGGTATTTAACTAGCAGTCTAAGCTAACGCTGTTGCGCTGACGTTAGCAAACGTCGGCGTATCGTTAGCTAGCTGTTTAAACTTGTGAAAAGCCGAATAGCATCCCCGTCCAAGCTGCCTTTCACTTCCCCCCCAATATTATTATTCACATAATAAAGACACATTGACTCGGTCGAGACCAAAAGCCATATTTTGCCAGATCAGTGGCAGAAACCGCGGACCGATGTGAACCGAGACGGGGGCTTCGCCTGTCGTCTCCCCAACGTGACGTCATGCAATGCATTGTGGGGGAAAGACAAACCGCTGTAAAATAGTACCTACTTTTTCGTGTTATATTCTGTTTTGTGATACCTACCAACATCAAATACATGAATACCAGTTTAAATGTTTATTACCAACAAGCAATTACCACAAATTCGTTGGAAAATTAAACTTGCAACATGGGCTTTAATTCTGTAAGGTAGGTTCAATTGACTTGCAAAGTAGCTATCCGTTGCTAACGTTAGCTAGCTAGCTTATTTATGTCAAAAAGCAGTAGCTAAAGAACGTTACTGCCAAGATATGATTTCATTTTAAGACAGATGACAACACTTGACGAGTCTTATAACACCTCTCTGGTCTCTCGTGAAATCATATCTTGGCAGTAGTTAGCTAACGTTTCTGCTTTTGAGATAAATTAGCATTAGCAACGGATAGCTCATTCGCAAGCTAATATAGCAACATAATTCAGGTTAATAAAATACGGTAATGTAACCAAAAGTATTAAAAACTACTTACATGTGGCTATAGTGTGACAGGCCTGCTGCTGTTCAGTCTCGCACCGCGTACCTTAACTTAGCTAGTTACAGTGCGCGAGGCCTGTTCAGATGACATGTCGGCTGCTGTGTGTGAGCTAGCTAGATTGCTTGTGAAGGATGAGTCAAACATAAGGAGATATGAGTCAAACAAAACAACGGCATTATAGTACACACAAATATTAAGACATTTCTGTGATATAGCTATGTCAATAATACAAAATACTGACCGAAATGTGTTTTAATCCAGTAACAGTCGAACAGCTCCACTGTAGACGGTATTTGCCGTACCAACAAGTGTTGACTGAAAAAGACGGTTCCTCCTAGATTTTTGTTTCCTGATATTGCAATCTAATTGGAGACAAACAGCCAATCAGAATTGACCTTTTGATTCTGCGATTGGTTGGTTTTGTGGCACACTTGTTACGCTGTGAAAATCTGAGCGAGCGTGTCTAGAGTTGAGCGCGCAGAGAGAAGAGGTTGAGAGCGAGGGAGACAGGACCGGAGCGCAGCAGCTTTTACCTGCGAGCAGAGAAAGACATGCAAATACATTTATTGTGCCCGAAATAGGTTTTTGTTTACTCAAACTAAATAATTTTTTGCGAGTGTAAATTTCTGTTCAAAGTGTAATGTAATGTGCTTGCAAAATATAGTTCTCTGCGCTCAAAACATACAATTACTCGCTCAGGAATGTGACACATATATAACGCCATAGTAATCTAGCTCATTGCATACATGTCTGCAGTTATATTACGTATAAGAGAAGTAACACTGTAAAGTATGTGTATCTGATGTTACCGTGTAAACTGTCTAATGTTAGCCAGAAAAACTTTAGTAACCATAATAACGATAAGAACAATAACGTTTTATCATAGAAATATTAACATTATAGTCTTGCTAACTGCTGGCACATTTTCCCTTGACATGCTGTTAAGTACCCAGCAGATGGAAATTAGTTTATTAACTAAGTTAATGTTACACCACCGAACAGTTATTAATGTGTATTATTCTCCCAGTTAAATGAAGTACAGTTCAACGTTATGCTATTGTGTGTTAACATTTAACTATGCAGGCCTCAAATATGTAGGAGTCATTTTTCTCTTTTAGAAAATTTTGATTGCTAGCAAAATATTAAGCTTCGCTCCTACGAGATGGGTGGGTTTTTGTTACGTTACACGCAAAGCTAACTGGCTATAGTTAGCCTGTACGTATGCTAGTGGACATTAGCTAACGTTGCAGAGACAGCGGCAGTAGAGTTTCGGTGAGCTAACCACGACAGTGTTGTCGCCCTCTCCAATCAACCTCTGCTGCTAAAAACAGTCAATCTTCAGTGATGTTTTGAAATGGAGACATATCGTACCTTTTTCCCGGAAATCCTGGCAATTATTTTAAGGCACAAACTAAACATAGGGTTACACTCAGGGGTAACCCTGCTGCTAACACTGGCTATTACATTAGCCTAAAATGATAATTATAGCCATACATATATATCACAGTAACACTGCAAAATGAAAGACAGACAAACAGATCCAACTAAAATCACGTTTTACTTATATACAAACAATAAGGAAAGCTTCAATACTTAAGGTTGTTGCAGTAGCGGACCGGTTTACCAATCTGGCTTTCTGCCTCCGGTATGTACCCAGTAATGTTTGTAAACAGGAAACCCGTGTATAGCCAGTAACATACAGTTTCTTCCCCCAAGCTGTGAGCCTGCTACATATAAAATGTCTCACGATGTAGAACATTTGAAAAACGAAACAAAACTTAAGGTTAATTGAAATGCACTAGCTGCTGTTTATTAGTGCAGTTTTATTGTAAACTCATAACAGAATAGATGAATATTTAAAATATATTTAATTAAACAACTTATTCAACTACCAAAACTGTTATGATTAAACCTAATTTACATGAGCTTTACTACACGGACATGTTTTAAGTCTCAAATAGGACTGGGACAATTCGTCAACGTAGTCGGCGTCATCGATTATGTAAATGCGTCGACACAAATAATTTGCCTCAACGCGTCTTTAACTGTCTATGCGCGTCACGCGTAGAAATCTGAAAAAAACATGGCTGCCTCTAGCAACACCGAAAGTATGGATTCCTCGCAAGTTCAACAACACGTTGAGAGAAAGGCTCACACACGGTCTTCTAAAGTGTGGGAGTATTTTACTCTTAATGCCAACAACAACAACATGGTAGTCTGTAGACTTTGTAAAATGATCCCTGAGTCAGGATAACAGCAGCAAAACACCGTAAGTTCTGCTCACCTATGCCTCTCCAGCTTCTCCCGTAGCTCCCGCGTATACAGTATGTCCTGCGCTGAATTGAGTGTGAGGTAAACTGTGCTGTGTCTCCCCCATCTGTAGCACTGTCTTCGATAAAATCGGGCTCAGGACAGATTCACACTTTTTTTGTATAGGGTGTGATATTTCCAAAGGTGGAATATAGCTAAGTACATTTACCATTGTGGTTGAATACTAATACTTGAATAGTAAATGTACTAAATAAAATATTCTAATTTCTGATTAGAAACGCTGTCATTTTATATCTATGGTTTAGACTGTCTTCCTGGGGATTAATGATGAAATCACTGCACAAATAAAAAAAGGTAAAGAAAAATAAATATATACAGTATTATTTATATGTATAATATAATATATATGTATAATTATATATATTTTTTTTATGTAACACAGTAAAATATTCAGCTGACTGCAAAAAACAGGTTTTTGTTTGCTGCTCCACCCCCCTCCACCACAGGTCACCTGAGGCCTCTTTAATGCTCTCACAAAAGATTGGAGTGTTTTGCCAATTGAGTCTGAACAGGTTTGATGTGAGTGAGACCAATTGGTAATTAGGATGTAGCATTTTGAAGGCCAGTGTTTTCCAGGTGAATAAAGTGTGCTAAATGATGTGATTTGTGCTTAGAGTTTTGTTAAAAAAGTAATTAAGAATTTCTATTTGAGTAATAACAATCAAATTGTGCTTATTGTTTAGCAGTCTGGAATCTTGTTGTTGATACATGAGGTTAACATTTTTTAGAATTGTGTGCAAAGTTCCATTTCTTGTGTGCATACAATGGAGAGAAAACTGCATTGTAAACTGAATATTCCTTCGGAATGTTGGTCCAGTAAAACAAGACGTTACTTGAACTCTGAGAGAGGGGAATGGACATTTTGAACCACTTTCTCACATTTTATTATCTAAAAAATGTTTTTTACTGAAACCTGCCAAAGGGTTCTGCCGGTGCCTAGCAACGGTTGCTAAGCAAGCAGTCATTGTTGGATGGGCGGGGCTTATGGAACAGTCAGTTAGACTCTAGGATTCCTTTGATGTCTTTGATCCTTTGATTCTATGATGAGAACAGAGAGACTAAATAAAGGTGATTTTACTCACAGTTCATTATTACTGAATTTCCCTTGGAAACAAGACGTGAGCAGAGCTTGTACTTTGTGTTAACGGACCAGTTTGTGATCTCATTGAAAATAAATCGACCATCGAAATAAACGACCATCGAAATAAACAACCATCGAAATAATCTACTATCGAAATAATCTACTATCGAAATCGACCATCGAAATAATCGACCATCGAAATAAACGACCATCGAAATAAACAACCATCGAAATAATCTACTATCGAAATCGACCATCGAAATAAACAACCATCGAAATAAACAACCATCGAAATAATCTACTATCGAAATCGACCATCGAAATCGACCATGGCAGGTGAAAATAATTATGCAGTAATAGTCGTCATGCCTAGACTAGGAACTCCTGAGACTGAAGAAATGCCGGAGATTAAAATCAATGTCATTCTCCAAGCGATCGAAACCTTTTCTAAAAGGATGACAAAGGAACAGTGGGGGTTGATGAATTTAGGCACCCCTGATCATGCCACTAAAGTTTTGTTGGCAGAACTACTTTTGGACATAACAAGAACACTGTCACAAGCCTTGTTAAAGGATAGGAGCCAAAATGTAGTCTTTTCTGAGGAGACTGTTCTGTCCAGTATCGGCAACAAACTCTCTCAGAGTTTTGGCGAGGTTTTGAACGTTGATGGCCAAGTCCCCTGCGTCAGCTCAATATCACTGACCAACTTGCTTGCTAGAGAGGTTGCAGATATTTGCAACTCTTCCACTAGTGAGCACACCGCAGAGTCGCACACATTGCGTGTCACTCCCTCGAAAACACTAAATGCTATGGTTTGTCATGCCTGCAAAATGTTGAAGTCGTTCACAGCCAGGATGAAAATCTTCTGCTCATCTCGACCACGTGGTCAGAGACTAAGTCCGACCGCCAACGACGAAGAACTAATTGTGGAAGATGAAGAGAAGGCAGCCACTGATGTCCGCTCTCTGTCACCGTTTGCAACCGCAGCTATGGAACCAGAAACCCTGGAGGTCTCACCAAAGGACAGCTCTGAGATGACAACGGTTCAAGTGGTGGAATATATAATTAGGGAGGAGATGTGTAAAATCACTGAACCTCTTCTGGACGAAGTGCCAGAAGCAGAATATGAGCAACTAAAATCTGAAAGCTCTCTGGAGATTTCAACTGTTGCAAAGACATTGCTCAGGCAATCGCCAAGAGTTTGGACATGACAGATGCTGCAGAACAAAAGCCGGGCGCAAACTCTGCATGGAAAAAATAGGAAACATGATCAAAACCTTTTTGCAAAGTGCTTTGTCAAAACTTGATTCATCGTATGCTGGTGCAACTGAAGGCCAAATTCCCGACCAGGGCTCCGGGTTGAAAGCGGAAGCAGTCGGTGTCGTCCCTTAGATGATATTGACTCTCTGCTTCAGCCACAGCAAAGCACTGTTGGAAAAAAACGCGGTGTGGAGAAGAGGTCGCTGTAAAATTCGGGACCTCAAGAAGATTTCCAGTGGTAAAGACTTGGTATTCACAAAGGCACTATGTGATCTCCTCTCCAGACACATCTCGCCTGGGATGGCGCCAAATATTATCCCAGATGCAATTAGAGAGAAGGCATCTCCCAGGACACATCCTGACATGTATGCTGACATACAGGACAAAATGTGGAGTTTCCTGGGAATGCTGAGGTGGTGGCTGAACACTAAGGTCGGCGTCCACAGTCGAGAAGCTCTAGGCCGATTGGAATATCAACCACTGGCACCGACACACATCACACCAACACAGTCAGCAGAGGCGTGTGAGGATGCGACGGCAAAGACGTCAAGAAACAAAATGTCCATCAAAGTGATGATTCAGAAGCTGCTCACACGCACATTCAAGAAAGCAAAAGTGGACTGCGACCTTAAAAACACAGAGGACTTCATTGACCGCCTGCTGGAAAAAACATGGGCCCAAGTCGAGGGTGTCGATTTCGATACCACCACAAAAACATTCAAAAACCTCGACAAGGGCATTTTCCAAGACGTGTGTAAGAAGTGGGGCTGCGCAGAAGAAATGCTGGTCTCCGTGATTTTAGGGGAACCGGCACTGGAAGACTGTATTGCCTGTTGTTTCAAAGATCACCTGATGAAATCACAGAAAACAGGGTTCTTCTCATCTGTGTGTAAAGCCATCTCCAATTTCTGCAGGCGCACAAATAGGGTTGGTGGTCGTACGTAAAATGTTGTCCATCTACTATGTTAGGGTTTTCTCCGGGTGCTCCGAGTGTTTCTCCCACATTTAGTATATAAATATAAAAAAACTAAACAAAAAACATTAGCTTAGACATAGTAGTCATCTTGAAGGAAAATGTGTGTTTTTTCCTTCAAACTTCATGTCATGAAGGTCCTGCCTCATATCCACGTCTCCACCTCGTCCACAGGCCCCCCCGCCCTTCGTGATGGAGGGACAGGGGCCAGTGGAGCAGGAGGTTACCTGGATATGAGGCAGGATTTAAGCTCTTAGTTTCATCCGGGTGCTCCGGTTCATAGAAACATCTAACAACTAATTCAATAAAATTGAAACAAAAAAATATGCACATCTCTGTTATCATTTACTATAAGAACTGTAAACATTCAACTCAGGCTAAAGTTCTGCTGATTCAGTTTCATTCATGAATTTCATATCTGTGTTAAGTCCTATAAAAAGGTGTTTTATTTTGCAACAGTTTTTTTTTTTTTTTTAAGATACATTTTTTATTATTTTTATATTTAACAGCCAAACACAATTGTCATTAGGACTGATACTTGTGCTGCTGCATTTTTTCATAGATCTATAGACGATGATTTGGCTTTGTTAATCCTTGCTGTAGAGAGCTCAAGCATAACTATGTCTAGAAAATATGCCAACCACTGTTTTATACAAAGCGAGTGAGAGATTTTCTTGGTTGCAGTTGAGCTGGCTAGCCAAACTTTCTTCTATCTCCCAAGCAGGTGTAATTTAGAGTTGTCATTAAGTAACAAGACAATCGGGTCAGTAGGAATTCAACATCCTATCACATCAGAAATTATTGATGTTGTTTTATTCCAGAACTCATGCACCTGTTCACACTCCCAGACCATGTGCAGGAACGTTACAGTTTGTTCAGGTTGACAGAACGTGCAATAGGGAGTGGGAATGTCTTTAGAGTTGATCTCTTCTGAGGAGTCCAGTATGTCCTATGACATATGGGTCAATGACGTATAAGGATTTTCAATAGGCCAATTTTAAAATACAATAAATATGATTTTTTATTGCATTTGTTCAAACATTAACAATGTTGTGTATAAATTAATTTATATAAAACAATTATTTAAACTGATTTTAGTGTTTTTTCATGTTCATGAATTGGCCATGACCTTTAAAAATGTCATGTGGTGCGACCGTGAATTATTTAAAAAAGTGAACATATATCCTTCACCTGTTTACATTTATTTTACAAGTGCTCAGTAATATGAAGTCTGTAGAAACAAATTAGTTAGATTTCTTCTGAAATTATATAGTTGTTGATATTTGTTTTTGTTCTATAACATCACAGTCACCTACCTACATGTGATTAGCATACACATTTTTCCTGTGAATTACACAAAAGTGAAAAAAGATGTCTAAACAATATAATTCCCTTCAGCATACTCAATCAGAGATTAATATTTTAGGCTCAGAAATTAAATATTGCATTTTTATTTTAATACAGTTATTGCCATTTCTGGTCGCACTGCATGATGTGTGGTCGCACCAAATGATGGGGCAACCACATATTGTCAAAAATCAATAGATTAGGAAGCAATAAGTTGCATGCAAAAATCAAAAACAAATTTGTATTCAAATCAAACTGATTTTTCAGTGAAGGCAAACATTTCATTTCCATACCATTTTCATTAAAAAAAATTCAAACCGCTTAAGAGAATAGACCATTCTGTTGGCATCTTGGAAATATTTCATGAAAGATTCAAAGAACAACAAGGATTGTTGGAGAGAACTACCCTGAACATCCAGAGTTCCAGAGTAGGAAAGAACAACAAACAACACATTTTTAAAACCTCAAATTGATCATCTATCCATAGTGTGTGTGTCATTGCACACATTGGCTTTTGCTGCTCTAGCCGCTGGCCACTCCCCCAGAGGGGGGACCAGAGAGAGAGCAGCGGAGCTTTGGCAACTAAAATGTGACACACCTCAGGCCCACAAAAATGTGCAAAGTAGCACTTCTTTGGACTATCTTTGAATAAACAAATGACAATTCCCGAATTTAAGGACGTTTCAGAATCCCACACATGCAAAGCTACCAGACACTGTTTTTGAGTCACATTGTTGTCCATGTTTGGGGGGGGGGGGAAGGTAACCTGCACGCCATATGCAGAACGCTTTATAATAAAACGCTTTATAAAAAAAAAAGCCATTTGCCAACACTAAATATCAAGCAAAATCCAGACACTATATAGTATTAAATTGCTGTGAGCTGTAGCCTATAGTCACCACTTCTAAACATAGGCAGACCATAACGTAATCTCTGAGATTATTCCTTCACAGCGCTGTGCAATGCGAGAAAATGTCAGAGCTCAACCGGGCAGACACATCAGTTTTCATCAGACTCACCCCGGGTTAATTAAGTCTACTGCTAACTAATAACATTACCGTCGCCAAAATACCCCCGCGAATCAAATCCCATACTTCACGTTAACCGTCAAGCCACTAAACCTGTATGCAAATGAACACCTCTGCTGAAATGTTAAATTCGTTAACGATCATACAACACGAGATCGAGAGAGAGAGAGAGAGAGAGAGATAGAGCTCTGCAGGTGGGTAGGGCACTGCCATGAGTCCATGACGCTAATTTATGATTTCTCCACATTTTCATTGTGATATTTTGGGATTACATTCTGAATCTGCAACGTTCTCTGTCATGTTAATCAGTTAGTTAGTAGTAGGGTATACAGTGGAGTAGCATATTGAGTGGTTTGGGATCCTTCTGTAACTTATTTTGGGGTAGGCTACAATTTGGTTTTGATGAATTCTACAAGCAGCAATACCACATATCCTTTCTCCTGGCAAGGTACTCTGCTCTTGCTGTAGGGTCGGAATTATTCATGTTTGATCGGCGCTGTCTCGCGGTCACATTGTCTGCTAGCGCAGGAGGAGGAGATCGCCCGACTGCATGGAATACAGCATAGCATTAAATACCCTACCATTAGATAACTGCAGAACACAGTGTAAATAACTAAATATCTGTCTTTAATACTGTGCATATATCATCAAATGTCAAAGTCTGGAAATACAGCCGTTAAGCTCTCGCGCAATCGTTACACTTAATGTCCTCGTTATCGATCTGAACTTTAATACTGTTTGTGACAAAACCTGCTGAAGAAAAATGTGTTTGCCTATTAGACTTTCGTCTTCAAATTGTAATATCGGGGTGGGGGATACCACTAGTTGATGCTGTGATTTTGGCAAGGTGTTAATAATCACAAATTGTTGTAAACATACTGTATAAATACTGCGGTGAACCCGTGCGTAATGCTGCATGATGGCACTGCTGGCCCTGCAGGAGGACTACGCCAATGGAAGAAACAGGAGAGAAAGAGGCTTCAGGAACCATGACGATGACTGGCTAATATGCCAATTTAAATTCCCTAAAGCTGAGTTCTTGGATCTATGTACTGAATTGGGTCCAGTAGAGAGGGCAACGCTCCGGAACCGTGCCATACCGGTCCAAATACAGGTACTCGCCATTCTTGGGGCAACCAGCTGTTTCCAGAGGGAAATGTCAGACAGCTAAGTGTTTTATATAAATATTATATATAATCTTTCAACTTTATCACTAAGGCTTGTTTGGATAGCCTATAATATATAGATCTGTTAAATCTTCTCATATAGGTTTGGTGTATCAAAACTGTCCCCGAGTGCCGTAATGTCTGCCGTTTTGGACGGTAATATTAGTTTATAGATCAGGTTTCCCTACACTGTGCGAGAACAGGCCAAATGCACAATTCAATTTGCAGCAATTCACCAGCGCCTGAGAAGTTTTTTGTTTTTTCCCGTCGTCATGATTCGGCAAAACGCAAGAACAACTGCCAGGGTCATTAACATACCGATAGGCATTCATGAGATGCTTTATTTATAACTTATTCGGAGGGAGGAGGTGTTTGATGAGGGAAACGAGTATCGGCAACAAGTGTACCAGAGAGTGCAGAAAAAAATTCCTGAAGAGTCAGGAAAACCATTAGAAAGCGCAGGTTGGAGAAAGGTTGGGAGGACAATTTTAAGGTGGGAGATCTTGTCCTCAAACAGAACATCCGACAGCAACAGAGGAAAGGAGGAAAAATGGAGAGAGACATGCTCGGTCCATTTAAGATAACCAACACTAAGGGGAAATGTGTACAATTGGCTAGTCAAACAACCGTGGGCAACCATTAACAGTGGCCAACATTGACCAATTGACTCATTTTATAGAGCCAGAAGAGAGGATTCCTGCCAAGTTAAAAAAGGTTAGCAACTCCTTTGGCTTACCCCTCTCCTTCACAACAACCAAACACCCACTCCAGCTCTGCCACAAATCTCCCCTCAAACTTTCAACCCCAAACACCTGCCATCAACTCCTCTGACCCTCTACCAGCCACATCCCCAGGAGAGAGTCTTCTCCAAAGTAATGGTAAATCCCATTCAGTAATGTCAAATCAAGTCTGATAATGCTATATAGTCTTTTAAAGGGGTGATAGAATGCAAAACCGATTTTACCCTGTCATAGTTGAATAACGACAGTTCGGTGGGTAAATAGGACATACATAGAAGCTCAAAGTCCCACTGACACCCCTTTACTATGAAAATTTCATATTTTGAAACTGCCGCTGAAAACGGGCGAATCCCAACAAAGCTGGAAGTTGACGTCAACCTCCCAAAAACCGGAACCTTTGTCAGCCCATGGGTGTATTAAGAGAACGGTCACGCCCAACATTTACATAGGCTACACAACTGACCTGAGATCAGGTAGTCTTCAGAATCTAGGTCGCGCATATCTCTGCTATTCCATTACAAAATTCACTTCTGAAACTTTTTTATGCGAGAAATCAACTATGTAAGGCTCAAATATGGGCCACTTTACGAAAATGGATGGCTAATTGCAAATTTTGTCCAAATGTGTGTCGGAATTCAGCTGCTGTGCTGCCTGTGTTGCTGCCTCGCCGCCCGACCTGCCTTCCTTCACACACCCCGGCCTGCTCTGAGGTACTTGGAGCTCCGTCACGACTGGCAGCCCACAGCACTCCATACCCGCGCAAAGTCACCGGTTTTTGGATAATGGACTACTAAACGCTGGTGCTCTGACAGAGCTCCAGGGCTTGCAGCTCCCCTCTTCCTGCTAGCTAAATGCCCGGTGTGTGTGAGTGAGAGCACGGTCAGCGAGCTTGTTACGCCAGCAATCTGTTACCACAGGTTCCAGTTAATCTTTTAATGTGTGTAATTATAATGTGTTGAGTTATTTAAACAAACTATTGGGGAAAATAACGCCGCTTGTCCCGAGTCTCATTGATAGAGCCTGCGGCTGGATGCTCGTAACTATGTGAGGAGGTAACTAGCCTCCTCTTAGAATTCCTCTGGAATTCACAAATATTCATTATCTTGAAATCGGACACCGTTGTTAGCTTTATAAAACCTTTAGGGAGATGTTGTATAAGTGGCGTGACGAAATTCAAACTGTAAATATACTCAAATTAAGGCGAAAAGGAAGCTAACTATCCGTGGTTTGTAGCTACACATAGCTAAGATTGAAGGGACAGTCGCAGCTAACGAAACACCTAGTTTTCACAAATATTCATTAAATTGAAATCGGACGCCGTTGTTAGGTTTATAAGACATATATTTAGATGTTGTGTAAGTGGCGTGACGAAATTCAAACTCTAAATATAATCGAATTAAGGCGAAAAGGAAGCTAACTATCCGTGGTTGTAGCTACACATAGCTAGGATTGAAGGGACAGTCGCAGCTAACGAAACACCTAGTTTTCACAAATATTCATTAAATTGAAATCGGACACCGTTGTTAGCTTTATAAGACATATATTTAGATTTTGTGTGTACGTGACGGGGGAAAATTCAAACTCTAAATATAATCGAATTAAGGCGAAAAGGAAGCTAACTATCCGGTGTTTGTAGCTACACATAGCTAGGATCGAAGGGACAGTCGCAGCTAACAAAACACCTAGTTTTCACAAATATTCATTAACTTGAAATCGGACACCGTTGTTAGCTTTATAAGACATATAGTTAGATTTTGTGTAAGTGGCGTGACGAAATTCAAACTCTAAATATAATCGAATTAAGGCGAAAAGGAAGCTAACTATCCGTGGTTGTAGCTACACATAGCTAGGATCTAAGGGACAGTCGCAGCTAACAAACACCTAGTTTTCACAAATATTCATTAAATTGAAATCGGACACCGTTGTTAGCTTTATAAGACCTTTAATTAGATTTTGTATAAGTGGCGTGACATGTGTGTAACATGTGGTAACAGATTGCTGGTGTAACAAGCTCGCTGACGGCGCTCTCACTCTCACACAACGGGCCATTTAGCTAGCAGGAAGAGGGGAGTTGAAGGCCCTGGATCTCTGTCAGGGCAGCGGTGTTGGTAGTCCCTGCTGTGGGCTGCAGCCGTGACCGAGCTCCAAGTACCTCATAGCAGGCCGGGGTCTGTGAAGGAAGGCAGGCCGGGCGAAGAGGCAGCACCGGCGGGCGGCGAGGCAGCACCGGCGGCTGAACTCCGACACACAGTCTTACCAAATTTGCAATTAGCCATCAATTTTCGTAAAACGGCCCATATTTGAGCTTTATATAGTTGATTTCTCGCTTAAAAAAGTATCAGAAGTGAATTTAATAACGAAATAGCCCGATAAACAATGTATAACTTTGCAGTGTCTGAAATATGAGAGTCTCCCATGTGTTTCTATGTAGTTTGCTCAAACCAATCAGCGCGTAGCTCATTCTGAATATTCATGAGCATACCATATTTGGAAGAAAAGCTCTTGTTCCAAATAGAGCCATATTCACAGGGTAGTTAAGGGCCTAATAAAATATCATTCGGGCAATTTTCAGCCCAACCAATGTTACATACCCCATTAGGAGACCTTAAGGAACAGTGTAAAATACCCTATATAATCATTCTATCACCCCTTTAAATGACTGACATGTTCTGTATTTCCAGTTCTCGAACACGTATGGAATTCAGGAATAGGGGAGATTCTATTGGCCAAGTTGGGCCCCTATAAGCTTTTTACATCCGATTTTAAGAACTTGTCTCATGGGAGGGAATTGGAGAGTGAGCCAAGTCTTGTATTGTAAGCTGCTGTAAGACCTTTACTCTGATATTCACAAATAATTTTTGTGTAGATTGTCAATGCCTATCTATTGTGGTTGGCACAACGGATAACCGAAAAGAAAATCAAGGTGATTGATACCTTCAAAATGACAGCGATCTTTGAATAAGGACATCAAAGGGGATGACAACTTTAAGGATAATCATCAACAATAGTTGCTTTTAAAAAGGTGTTTGGTACAATTATGACATCTAAAACTAATGATCACTTGCAGCTTGATGTTACTGAGTGGGACTTGTAAACCCTTGTAGTAAGTGCACTCTAATCAGTGCAATTTAATTATATTTACAAATCTGAGAATCTTGTACATTTAAAGTATCCTATCTGTAAAAGGCCATGCATCCAAAGGAGGGCAGATCTATTTTTGTCAATCCATTTGGAGCCACTTCCCAACAAGTTACACAATTTAGGAATTCAACAAGGTAAGCAAATTCAGGTTTTATTGTCATGTCTTTTGTTAACGTTTGTGATATGCTTATTAATTCTTTACATTAGGGCATTCATGCGAACATTGTTTTTCAAGATGGAGGTGGGACACAGTGTCACATCACCGTCAGCAGGATTTCACATCCTGTGGAGTGTTTGTGTGCAAAGTAAGATTATGTACCCAGTATGCTTTTTAAATTTTTTTTTTTAAATAAGAACACAAATTAAATTAACCTGTATTTGTGTACAGAGCTGCTCCTAAATGGAGTCAGCATGGGCAGACATCGACACCTTGAGGGAAGAGATTGCCAGGAGACTGATGGTTGATTCTGGTAAGCTTCCATTAATTGTATATCAACCTTACTGAAACATTTGCCTATACGTAACTCACTGTGAAATTGTAATATCTTTTTTAATAGACAACCTCAATGAACTCTGCCACTGTTGCGGGGAAATAAACACTGGGGAAAGGGACACCTTTAGAGGCACCTATGGACCATTGGTTAGGAACCTTTAAAGTTCTTTTCATGGATAGTGCATTATTAATTTAGACAATCTTATTTATATATTTTCTTTCAATTGTGTTAGATTTGAATGCACATCATGTACCCAATGGTTTCATTGGCTGTGTGTAGAATGTCCCAATGTGGATGAGGACTTTTGGTGTCCTGCATGCACATCACCAACACAAATGTTCATGACCTGACACTGTGGAGTCCTTCAACTTCATTAATAACATCACCCCGGACATCAAGTGGCAAAAGGACATCAAAAGCTTCAGCAGAGGATGTAGGCCTACTTCCGACTGCAATTCAAGCCAGGTTTTTTATTTATTTGGGATTTTGGCCTGTTCTAAATAGGACTATATTTAACTTGACTGTTTAACATCCCTTACTGTTCTTGGCAAGTGGCCCTCCACTGTTCAATTCTATGCATTTTTGCCTTGAATTTCTTTTATTGTGAAGTTGATGTGGGATCTTTTAACTTTAGGCAAGTATTACCACATCAACATTTCATTCATTTGCAGTGATATTACGGTTTCAATTATCTGGCTGTTATGTGTTGGAAACCAGTAAAATACTAAAATGGTCTTATGTACATGGACAGTGTGGTCACAACTTGATCTGACTGCTTCCTGTTTTAGAGATATGATGTAGGAGATATTTTGATGCTATATTTACCATAATTTACTGTAGAGCCTGTGGCGCACTGAGTTGGTCTGCTGCCTTTCATTTGTTGGAGCTGTATGACTACACTGACCCAGACCTTAGGTAAATTGATCCCTACTGTAGTGGAATGTTAAATTAGAGAAATCTGTAAGTGCTTGTTTCTCTATAACCTTATTTATTCATTCCTCATCAGCTACAAGTTGTGGGTGCAGGGGTTTTGGCCTGTGAGAGGTACCAGTCCCGAGCCATCACAGTGCAGCCATCACCATCCTCCAGAAATATTTTATTTCTCTTAAAGCCTCAGACGTATAGGCCCCTCTCTCGCTCCTGCAGCATCCACCTCAGCAGCAGCACAGAAGAGGGCTGGTGTCTCTGCCGTGGTGGATGAGCCCACAGATGAGGAGCAGCTGGAGGCCACACAGGACCAGGACCAGCCCCTGCAACCTCCAGAAGCCATGGAGAAGACGGCAGAGACACCCCGCTGCGACCTGGAGCAGACTAAGTGCAGGAGTTGATGCAGCCAGTCTTCCTTTGCTTCTTTGCATGTTGGCTGTTCCTGTGGATGCCACACAGGATCTTGCAGATGCACCTTACATTCCCCCAGCATTTGTGCACCAGTACTATGATAAAGGCTGGGCTATACAAGACCCATCCAGAGGGTCCGGAGGGTGGTCACAGGGCATCATTAGGCAGCTGTCCCCAACTTACAGCTGCCAATTTCCAGCTGTACTTACGTAAGTAAGTACAAAATATCAGTTTGTGTTTAAAGTTGCAGTTGCTGGCCTTGTGCTCAGTGAGGGGGCAGTTACCACTACCACCCCAGATGCCCCCTCTCTCCTCTGCTGTCTGTACACAGCCATGACATCCTGACACGGTGTAATGGTAAAATAATTTTTAAGCACAATTCTTTATATTTTTGTCTTATTTATGTGGGTGTTTCTCCCACAATGCTGAAAGGGAGTTTCTCATTCCCACATGTAGATTCTGATTCTCACTAAACTAAGTAAGAGCCCCAAAGTCTGGAACATAAATGTGAGCACGGTTTGTCTGAACCGATAAAGTACAAGGTCACAGTAAACCATCTCAGACTATGTGCAGATTCAGTTTTCCCATGCCAGTTGAGATGTAACCGAGGGGGTGAAAGTTGTACAGGGAGGAGGAGGCGAAATGGCTCCGAGATGTCTCCTGTGTTTTTCTCTTGTCTTCATGTGTATCAGATTGCCTGTGAGAAATGCAGGGTCGTGATAAGCCAAGTGTGTGTGTGCTGTCACTCTGAAGATGTATTTAAGCTCAGTGTTCCTGTTCACTCATTGAAGAGGCTTTTCCACACTGGGCTGCTGTGCCTTTTGTGAAATTGTATAAAAGTACATATAAAGTATAAAAGTATATAATAAAATACAAAAACCTAACTTGGCTTAGTCTTCAACGGTCTTATTTGTTTCACTCTATAACTTTCTGAATCCACTCCTGCTGAAAAGAAACTTTGCTGGAGGAGTTAACAGCCAGGATCACGTCCACCTTCGGATCCATCCTAAAGATGATTTCCACCAGTGTTTTTGGGAGCTCCATTTTTTCAGGGGTGGAAGATATTGTACACATGCAGGCACATACATGAATGCACACACCTACGTGCAAAAGCTCAATACATTTCAATTAATACAGAAAATATTTAAACTGGGACAACAAATTGCACTCCACTGAGAAACAATAAAAACACCAATGCACAGTGAACAAGCAACAGTTGGTCTGACCTCAGTGACTTCCTTTAAATCTTGCATATTACCCAAGTATAAGTCCAACATGTAATCTATTTACTGTAATAAATCCCAAAATTACCCCAATGTGTCAGATATTAGGGAAACATGCTAAGTTGAAATACTATCTTTTCTGACAATAATGCTAATGCTAGGATTTTCTCCTTTTGAAATGTCGGCTGCGTGACACAATATCTGTTGTGTTTTGGCCTGTGTGTTATCAACTGCCCAGTTTGACAGCCAGGCAGGGTTGCCAGCTATAACTGTAAAAATGTAAACCCAGCACACTTCAGCTGTAACGTTAGGACAGCCATGAAAGCAGAAAAAAAAAAAAAAAAAAAAAAAAGATTCACATTATAAATGTAGTTACTTTTCCCATTGATTGCAGTAGATTTTTTTCTTCTCTTTTAATAAAAAAATATGAATTGATTTTTGGAATTATATGAATCGATTTTGAATCGGTAGAGCTTGAATCGCGATAGGAATGTGAATCAAGTTTTTTGCACAACCCTACAGCTTAGAGCCCAAAAGGAAGCACAGTTGGTTAATTTCCTCCAGCACAGGTAAGCATTAGCTTCTGGCTAATTTATCACGGCTACAAATGACGGGCATTTTATATTTCAACTTTCGTGTACTCACATTGAATTATATAGAGTACCAGAGTTGGTTACTCGCAAAAACAATTGAGACACAGCCAGTAAAGTGATCCCGACTGGTCCTAGCTAACGCCACCATGCTAATGGCTAACGTTACCGGAGGACCAGGCAAGCGGGCCACGGATGTTTACAACGTGTAGCCTGTTCAGTGGCCAACAACGGTGAGTTATTTTAAGCCAAGGGAGGGGGGCTGTAAATCAGGAAGAGAGGACTGTGAGTTTGCAGTGTGTTTAGTCGGGTGGAGAGGACGGCAAGGTAGTGATATTTTTAGCTGTTCCTACCGTAATTCTAAGCCGAGAAGGTGTGTCTGTCAGGCGGGTGGAGAGGATTGGGAGGTTATAGGGTTTGTAGAAGTTCCTACCGTAATTCTAAGCCGAAAAAAGTTTGTCAGTTGGGTACAGAGCTCCGCGGGCTCAATATAGCCAGCATTTAACGTTAGCTACTCCGCTATGCTATGGAGTAATGTTTGGCTATGTGAGACAAGCGTCTAGCAATATTGTTGGATGCTACGGTCTCAGCTTGGTAAACAACGTGAACTTCGAGTCTGGGGAAGAGGGGACGGGGGAGAGGACTCTCTCCGGTATTTTGAATTTGTACTGCAGTAACAATTTTAAACAGCATTTTTAAGACACCTTTAACTTAAAGGTTTTAAGTGTCTTTCAGTGTTGCAGTGAACCTAATTTTATTATCGTTCGGTTAAGTCATTTTTTTTGTTTAGACATTTATTTATATTTGACAGTTTATCCTCTGTTGAATCCGTTTGTAACGGATTTGAAAATTCCTGTACAAATATAAACTACTACTTCGACGAAATGATCTTAGCTTAGATTATTAAAATGATTTGTTCTTGTCAAGAGGACGACCATGTAGCTTTAGATAGATGAATGCAAACGCCTACGTGCAAAAACATACTCTCAATCCATTTTCAATTCATACAGAGAATATTTAGCCTGGGACAACAAAGAAACTTTGATTGCGCTCCATTGAGAAAACACCAACACACAGTGGACAGGCAACAGTTTGTGTTACTGTTCTATGTTGCCCCGACTTTAGTGACTTCCTTTAAATCTCTGCTAAATGCAATTTTTTAGAAACTTGCATTACTGCATTAAGTGTCTTTCAGTGTTGCAGCAAACCTCATCATATTATCATTCGGTTTGGTCCTTTTATTTATCAGTTTGTAACTGTTTTGAAAATTCCTGTACAAATAAATATTGTCACTACTACTACTACTTCTAGTACTACTACTATGACTACCACAAAATGAGCTTGTTCACCAGAAACAACTGAAGCTGGAGTTTAGCTGATGACCGGTCATGGTTTTGGGCAACACGGTCTCACGGCAGTTCGTGAAATGGTCACGTTATTTTTAATCTATTGATTTGTGTACACGGGAACGTTGATCTTGTTTTTTCCGCGGTGCTCAGCACGTAATGTGGAAGCATCTATATGGAAGTTGGGTTTAGGAAAAGAAGAACGGGGAGAGGACACGTCACACACCGGGACACGATCCATAGTCTCTGGGGGACAGGCGACAACGACGGGACGGTTGTGTTTAGGAAAAGAACAACGGGGAAATGAAACGTCACATGCACGACGTGATCACAGCACGACTACTACAGTAGTCGTGCTGTGATCACGAAATATGCTTCCCGTTGAAATACATTAGATTAAAATTCGTGCTCACCACCACGAAAAAAACGACATAAACGTGTCCGTGTACACGAATCAATAGATTAAATAACATGACCATTTTACGATCTGCCATGAGACTGGGTTGTTTTGGGTCAGTGAGGTAACAAATAAACTCATTATTTGTTGTATTTAAATTAACTCAATGATTTAAGCGAATTAAACTGTGACTTTCAGGGGAGCCCTGTTTATCGCGGATAGAATGGTAATGTACACATGCAAGCACATACATGAGTAAAAATATACTAATTATAGCCTAAACTCAAACTGATTAATTTTTTAGGTGGCTGAAATAAGATTTGCTGCTGCCCCTGTCCACAGCAGTACATAACACGCTATTAAAAGCTACTGGACCCCTTTTACAAAAACACAAATTTTACCCGGCAGGACACCAGAGTTGCTACCGTTGCCTCGATCGTTGCGTTGATCCCGACTAGGTTAAAGTGATGGTTCGGAGTAATTTCACCCTAGGGTCCTTTGCACCATGACCTCGAGCCAAACACCCCCCCAGAAGCTTTTTTCACCTGGGTCTAACATTGGGCGAGTTAGCGTAGAGTAGCGTTAGCCGCTGAATAGCTTAGCGTGGGGCTAATGGACCCACGTTTGTATCTCTTAAATGACCCCACTAATAATGCCCGAAATGATACCAAAGGTCTACACTAGTATATATAGGTTATGCACTCATAAAACGATGGATTGGAAAGTTTGTAAGTACACCAGAAGTTTATGTAAATAACACTTGCCTGCTGGCTTCTGCTCTCTGCTGTTGTTGCTGCTGTGAGACGAGTGCTTAGGGACGTCTACAAATTACAACACCGAAAAGAGATGCAACAAAAATATTTTTTAATTTAACTTATTTTTTAAAGTAAGTGCTTTAGTATAACTAGCAGGAGACAAGTAATAATTGAGGTAAGTTTGGAGACATTACCTTATTTAATCATTAAATTAATACATATTTTTGTTGTATCTCTTTTCGGTGTAGTAATTTGTCGACGGCCCCTAAGCACTGTCTAACTGCAGGTAGCAGCAGCAGCAACAGAGAGCAGAAGAGAGCAGGCAAGTGTTCATAAACTTCTGGTGTACTTACAAACTTTCCAATCCATCGTTTTATGAGTGCATAACCTATTTGTACTAGTGTAGACCTTTGGTATCATTTGGGCGATAGTGGGATAATTTGTCGAGATACAAACGTGGCCGTCAGCCCCCCGCTTCAGCGGCTAACGCTTCTTACGCTGCTAACCGCCCAATGTTAGACCCAGGTGAAAAAAGCTTCTTCATGATCCCCATGAATTTTTTTCTCAGCTGACCCCAGGGGGGGCTCCGTACATGTGTGACGTCACCCATTGGTTTGCGCAGAGCTGCTCTGAGTCGTCGAGTTTTCCTTTACGGGCGCTGCCATCTTGGTTGCATTAAAAACGGATGTGACGATTTTTAGATGAAAGGGTGGAGCTGGGGAGGAGCAAGGGAGGTGACTGACTGAAGCTATGAACACTGTTTACACCCACCAATCTGACAGCAGCTGCTGCTAACAAAGTTAGCTTAGCTACAAAAATCGAGGTAAGCTTAAAGGGGTGATAGAATGATAATATAGGGTATTTCACACTGTTCCTTATGGTCTCCTAATGGGGTATGTAACATTAGTTGGGCTGAAAATGGCCTGGTTGATATTTTATTGGCCCTTATGCATCCCTGTGTTTTGGCCCTATTTGTAACAAGAGCTTTTCTTCCAAATATGGTATGGTCATGAATATTTAGATGAGCTGCGCGCTGCTTGGTTGAGCCTTAGCCCCGTACACACACTTAAAGACGCGCGCTGATTGGTTGAGCGGCCTCGCCATACACCGCATTAGAGGTCGTGTGCTGATTGGTTGAGCGAATCCCCAATACACAGACATTAGAAACGCGACAGAATCTCATATTCCAGACACTGCAATGTTTCCTTACCAAATTCACTTCTGAGACTTTTTTATGCGAGAAATCAACTATATAAAGCTCAAATATGGGCCGTTTTACGAAAATGGATGGCTAATTGCAAATTTTGTAAAACTGTGTGTCGGAGTTCAGCTGCCTGTGTTGCTGCCTCGCCGCCCGGCCTGCCTTCCTCCACAGACCCCGGCTTGCTGTGAGCTCGATTGAGCTCCGGCACGGCTGCTGCAGCCCACAGCACCTCATACCCGCGCAAAGTCACCGTTTGGGCTGGTGGACTACTACCAAACGCCGCTGCCCTGACAAAGCTCCAGGGCCTGCATCTCCTCTCTTCCTGCTAGCTAAATGGCCCGTGTGTGAGAGCGCGGTCAGAGAGCTTGTTACACAAGCAATCTCTTACCACATGTTACACACATGTCACGCCACTTAGCTATACAACATCTAACTATATGTTTTATAAAGCTAACAACGATGTGCGATTTCAAGTTAATGAATATTGGTGAGCTGTAAGGGTTTCGTTAGCTGCGACTGTCCCTTCAATCCTATGTGTACAGATTGCGGCTAGTTAGCTTCATTTTTGGTCATAATTCGAGTATATTTACAGTTTGAATTTCATTACGCCACTTATACAATATCTAACTAAATGTTTTATTAAGCTAACAACGGTGTCCGATTTCAAGTTAATGAATATTTGTGAGCTGTAAGGGTTTCGTTAGCTGCGACTGTCCCTGCAATCCTATGTGTACAGATTGCAGCTACTTAGCTTCATTTTTGGTCGTAATTTGAGTATATTTACAGTTTGAATTTCGTCACGCCACTTATACAACATCTAACTATATGTTTTATAAAGCTAACAACGGTGTCCGATTTCAAGTTAATGAATATTTGTGAGCTGTAAGGGTTTCGTTAGCTGCGATTGCCCTTCAATCCTATGTGTACAGATTGCGGCTAGTTAGCTTCATTTTTGGTCGTAATTCAAGTATATTTACAGTTTGAATTTCGTCACGCCACTTATACAACATCTAACTAAATGTTTTATTAAGCTAACAATGGTGTCCGATTTCAAGTTAATGAATTTTTGTGAATTCCAGAGGAATTCTAAGATGAGGCTAGCTAGCTCTCATTGATAGAGCTCCATCCAGCCGCAGGCTCTATCAATGAGACTCACGGACAAGCAGCGTTTGTTTAAATAACTCAACACATTATAATTACACACATTAAAAGAGTAACTGGAACCTGTGGTAAGAGAATGCTGGCATAACAAGCTCGCTGACCACGCTTTCACTCACATACACCGGGCATTTAGCTAGCTAGCAGGAAGAGGGGAGTTGCAGGCCCTGGAGCTCTGTCAGAGCAGCGGCGTTTGGTAGTAGTCCACCAGCCCAAACCGTGACTTTGCGCGGGTATGAGGTGCTGTGGGCTGCAGCAGCCGTGCCGGAGCTCAATCGAGCTCACAGCAAGCCGGGGTCTGTGGAGGAAGGCAGGCCGGGCGGTGAGGCAGCAACACAGGCAGCACCGGCCTCTGAAGTCCGACACACAGTCGGACAAAATTTGCAATTAGACATCAATTTTTGTAAAACGGCCCATATTTGACCTCTAAGTAGTTGATTTCTCGCATAAAAAAGTCTCAGAAGTGAATTTAATGGTAAAATAGCATATGAACAATGTATACATTTTCTGAGATCTGCACGACCTAGATTCAGAAGACTAACTGATCTCAGGTCAGTTGTGTAGCCTATGCAAATGTTGGGGCGTGACCGTTCTCTTAATACACCCACGGCGGTGACAAAGGTTCCGGATTTTGAGATGCTTACGCAAGCAACTAGCTTTGTTGAGATTCGCCCGTTTTCAGCGGCAGTTTCAAAATATGAGATTTTCATAGTAAAGGGGTGTCAATGGGATTTTGAGCTTCTATGTATGTCCTATTTACCCACCGAACTGTCGTTATTCAACTATGACAGGGTAAAATCGGTTTTGCATTCCATCACCCCTTTAACAGCTAGGTGTAAAAGTAATCTAGCTCATTGCATACATGTCCGCAGTTATATTACATATAAGAGGAGTAACACTGTAAAGTATATGTATCTGATGTTACCGTGTAAACTGTCTAACGTTAGCAAGAAAAACTTTAGTAACCATAATAATGATAAGAACAATAACGTTTTATCATAGAAATATTAACATTATAGTCTTGCTAACTGCTGGCACATTTTCCCTTGACATGCTGTTCAATAGCCAGCAGATGGAAATTAGTTTATTTAACTAAGTTATTGTTACACCACCGAACAGTTATTAATGTGTATTATTCTCCCAGTTAAATGAAGTACAGTTCAACGTTATGCTATTGTGCGTGAACATTTAACTATGCAGGCCTCAAATATGTAGGAGTCATTTTTCTCTTTTAGAAAATTTTGAGTGCTAGCATCTCCACCTACACAATGCCCCAGAATAGTTACTTTTCTATTGCAATTTTATGTTAAACATTAAGGTTTTAGCAGAATTTTTGTATAACTAAGCCAAGGGAATCATGCAATTTTAGATAGGTGTGTGAAATTAAGAGTACTGCTGTATATTTAGCATGCAACGTCATCACTGCTTGTGCATGCAACCAGGAGGCAGAAAGAAGATGTGTTTCGTGTAGCTTGTAGTAGTAGCATAGTCTAAGTCAAAATGCCAAGGATTTGTTGCGTGGTTAATTGTACAAACAGAGCCAGTGGTGGGTGCACGATGTTTAACATACCTAGGGGGAAGCATGCTTTTGCCAAAAAACGGTTATGCCTTCAAACTAAAGCTACGCCAATGTTTTGCTAACGTTAGTGCAACAGCGTTAGCCTAAATATTACGACTGTCTTCAGAGTTTCTTATATCTGCGTCCACGTTGTCAACATAAGACCTGTGGCATTAGTGCTCCTTTTGTACCATAATTTTATTGAATGAAATATTAAGCTTCGCTCCTACGAGATGGGTGGGTTTTTGTTACGTTACACGCAAAGCTAACAGGCTATAGCCTGTACGTATGCTAGTGGACATTAGCTAACGTTGCAGAGACAGCGGCAGTAGAGTTTCGGTGAGCTAACCACGACAGTGTTGTCGCCCTCTCGCCCCCAATCAACCTCTGCTGCTAAAAACAGTCAACCTGCAGTGATGTTTTGAAATGGAGACATATCGTACCTTTTTCCCGGAAATCCTGGCCATTATTTTAAGGCATAAACCAAACATAGGGGTACACTCAGGGGTAACCCTGCTGCTAACACTGGCTATTACATTAGCCTAAAATGATAATTATAGCCATACATATATATCACAGTAACACTGCAAAATGAAAGACACACAAACAGATCCAACTAAAATCACGTTTTACTTATATACAAACAATAAGGAAAGCTTCAATACTTAAGGTTGTTGCAGTAGCGGACCAGTTTACCAATCTGGCTTTCTGCCTCCGGTATGCGCACGCACCCAGTAATGTTTGTAAACAGGAAACCCGTGTATAGCCAGTAACATACAGTTTCTTCCCCCAAGCTGCGAGCCTGCTACATATAAAATGTCTTACGATGTAGAACATTTGAAAAACAAAACAAAACTTGAGGTTAATTGAAATGCACTAGCTGCTGTTTATTAGTGCAGTTTTATTGTAAACTCATTATAACAGAAAAGTATGATGAATATTTAAAAATGGCATGTTAAAAAACTTATTCAACTACCAAAACTGTTATGATTAAATCTAATTTACATGAGCTTTACTACACTGACATGTTTTAAGTCTCAAATAGGACTAGGACCCCAGCAAGCAATTTTGCGTCTAATAGACGTCTAATAGCCGTCTAAACACAGCCCAGACGTCTAGGCTAAAACGAGGCTAATTTTGGGCTGTCAGTGAAAATCTAATAGACGTCTAAACATAGCCCAAGAATAGACGGCTATTGAATGACTACATATATACGTCTAATAGACGTCTAACCATAGCCCAAGAATAGACAATTAGACAGCTATTGAACGACTATATATATACGTCTAATAGACATCTAACCATAGCCCAAGAATAGACTAGTCATCATTTAGACGGCTATTAAATGACTACATATAAACGTCTAATAGACAGGCAATATGGGTCTAGGCTAAAACAAGGCTAATTTTGGGCTGTCAGTGAAAATCTAATAGACGTCTAACCATAGCCCAAAAATAGACCAGTCATCAATTACACTACATTTAAATGTAATAGACAACAAAATGAAGCATAAGGATTCTTTTCACTCAAATATAACAGGTTCTCAAATGAAAATCCATCCAAACTAATTGAATATAAAGGATTTATTTAGAACAATATTAACAACTTAGAAAACAAACATAAAAATGATCAAATAAAATATTGTAAAATATGTAAAACAACTTAAGATGCAAAAATGTATTATCTTTGTCCATATCCACCACCCCCTGCTCTCCCTGGTGCTTGTTTGAAATGTCCAGAAATTGCATTTTTAATTTCCCATTCATTTGCCGATGGAAAGTTGGTCATCACTGCGTCTGCCAAATGAAAAAAGAAAAAAAATGACTGCTCAAGAAAAGCATTGTTGACATTCATTTTTAACTAATTACAGTCATTCACTTTTGCTTGTATGCACACTAGAGCTGGCCAATATAGAGTTAACGGAATATAGATTCAGACTATATAATTTTAATCAATATTATTAATAAATGAATATCAATAATTGAAATTTTTTGCCTGCATAATGGTGATGCAAACACACTTTTATATGTGTGTGTGTGTGCATGCGTGCGCGTGTGCGAAAATGTGCATTAAATCAACTATTATCTCATCTAAGAACAAAAATATATTGGTATCTTTAATAATAATAAAAATTGTAATGATAAGTTTTATAGTTTCATGCTTACCACCTTGAATTTAGATATATTTTAAATTAAGGGCACACAGTTGCAATAACACGTGCTGGTAACGTTAACGTTAACTTGCTGGAGAAAAATAGTAGCCTAACCTACTCTGCAATGCAATGGTAATGTTAAAATGTCACGGTTTCTACACATTCTAAAAACTAATGAATTAGTGATTAAACAATGAAAATAACAAAAAGAACACGCATACGTACAAGATCGAAGTAGAAATTTTCTCAGAGTGCCGCTCGCCCGTTGCTCTTCTCTCCGACAGCTGCCTCGTGTAATAAAATTTAAAATGGCGGAAATGTTTATCGCGAGATCTGGCTAAAGTGATAGTCGCGCAATGCCAGTAGTCATTAGTGTTTCGATTGTGCCATCTAGCGGTTGAGAAATGCAATTGCATTTAATTTAAAATGAAATGATAGTCAAATAATATCGTAGATTGTGTATGAATGTTATGTTTATGTGTGACAGCAAACATTGCTGTGTGAGCAAAAACATTTTTGAGACTAATATTCTTATACTATTCTTATACTATATTGCTGGTCTGAATCAGGGTCTTATACTATATTGCTGGTCTGAATCAGGGCTATCGCCAAGCCGTAAGTAGACCAGATGACTCAGGTGGGCTAAAGCAGACCGCTGCCGTCCAATTCAGAGCTAATACGTGACTATAGATCGACCATGTCGTGAAATGACGCATTGAACTTTGTAGATATCATTACCCATGCGAACATGATGGGATATCAACCATTTCATGCACTGTCTGGCCAAAAACTACAATTAATAATGTTTGACTAAAAGTGGGCTACAATATAGCCGGGTCTGAATATGAGCTAAATCGTGGCTACGCATAGCCTACGCATATAACATGTAAAATAAAGCAAACAAACAACTTGTAATCGCAGTTGACTTTGCTTACATGATGGAATATCATACATCTCACAATTTATTTTTGAAAAAAATACATTTATTCAGATTAAATGTTATTTGGGCTAAAAGTGGGTTACACATAGCCGGGCTATATCGGGTCTATATTTAACCGAGACGTTGAAATGACGGCTATTGCTTTCTGGGACAATTCGTCAACGTAGTCGGCGTCATCGATTACGTAAATGCCTCGACACAAATAATTTGCCTCAACGCGTCTTTAACTGTCTATGCGCGTCACGCGTAGAAATCTGAAAAAAACACGGCTGCCTCTAGCAACAGCGAAAGTATGGATTCCTCGCAAGTTCAACAACACGTTGAGAAAAAGGCTCACACACGGTCTTCTAAAGTGTGGGAGTATTTTACTCTTAATGCCAACAACAACAACATGGTAGTCTGTAGACTTTGTAAAATGATCCCTGAGTCAGGTAAACTGGTGCTGTCTCTCCCCCATCTGTAGCACTGTCTTCGATAATTGCGCAACCAGGCCAGATTGTTTCAGATATCTTACGAGTCCTTTATAACGTCAGTTATAACGGCCCACATATTCAAAAATTGTCAGGTTAAAATCGGGCTCGGGCTCATTATTCCTATAGAAAGGAGAGAAAAAAATTGCACTTTTTTTACTGTATTTTTAAGTTTTTTATTTGTGTATTCCTCCTGAAAGTGACTTGAAGTGTGCGACATAAATAAATGTTTACCATACCAATGTTTGGTATCTTTCTTTTCAGCACAACATCACCTATATGACATGACCATTAGTTTTTCACTTTAATGTACTGTATCAACATACTGGACCCAAAAACACACAAAAAACACAAAATCCAATTTGAAAAATGATATCTTTTTTAATATAAAAAACACAAACATGCTAAACCAAGCATTTTTTTAAGTTTGTAATGTAAACACAAGTTGTACATATCAACATGTAAAAGGTAAAAATTCAGATATAATCAAGATATATACAAAAAAATATGATTTACAAAAAAAAGCGGGTGTAGCCATAGGCTTTTTTTTTCTTTTTAGCTTTGCCACTCTTTAAAACACGCACACAATTATACAGAGAGCTACATTAAAGGCCTTGCATTCTCAGAGTATGAGGGTTCCCAAATAGTGCAAATAAAACATAGAAAAAGGGAAAATTGAGATAAAATCAATCTATATACAGCAAAAAGCAGGTGTGGCAATAGGCATTTTTAGGGGTCCAAGCCCGAGGGGGCAAGGGAACCGCGTGTTGCAAGGGAACCGCGTGTTGCAAGGGAACCGCGTGTTGCAAGGCAACGCGGTTCACACTCCAGCGGAGCGTGGAACCCTATTGTTTTTCTAAGGATTGTTATTATTCCGCTTCTTCTTCTCCGCCTAAAACTCCGACTGCAGCCTAAACCGTACATGGTGGGGGGTTGCCATTTTCCAGACTGGTCCAAAACCCCGCAAGGACCTCAGGCGCAAAAACTGACCCATTTCCACCACTAGGTGGCGCTATAGCAGAAAAAACGCTTTTGGCCCTATAACTCCCACACCGTACACCCGACAGTCAAAATCAATACATCTACGTGTTCCCTGGATCCAAGTGAATCACGTGACATAGGCCACGCCCATTTCCGCCTAGACTTTTATGCGTGAAAAATTGTGATTTATCAAAAACCTACTTTTTCGAACTCCTCCTAGACCGTGCGACCCACCTGCACGAAACTTGGAACCTAGCATCCCCAGACTGACCTGACTAACAGTTATAAAAGGAATGTTTATACGATAAAAATTGTGCATACAACGCACAAACTAATTTGTGTAGCTAACTATGAAAACACCAACTTTGCCATATCTCAGCCAAAATAAATGCTATCAACCCCAAACTTTAGATAATTTTTTGCCATGACCCTCTGGAGGTACCCCATGCATTTTACGAAAATTGGTCACTAGGGGGCACTACAACTACAAAAAGTTTATATCTCATGAACGGCTCATCCGATTTATACGAAATTTGATGGGTACCATCTGGGGCCAATCCTGAGGCGAACCCTAGAATGGGGTACTGAGGGGTCAAAGTGGGCGTGGCCTATGGGACCCAATGTGACCCAACTCTAGATTCACCACTTACACTAATGTGAACAACTTTAAATTTACAGGGTAGATGGACAATGGGCCATGGACCACACCTACCAAAAATTACACATGTGGACCACTAGGTGGCGCTGTAATGTTTTTTTGGCTTTAACTCCCACATTACACATCGCACATTAGAAATCTTTACATCAACGTGTTCCGTGAATCAAGCTGAATTACCTGATATAGGCCACGCCCATTTCCGCGCAAACTTTTTTCCGCAATATCGCGCAATGTACAAAACCAACTTTTTCGAACTCGTCCTAGGCCGTGCTACCGATCTGCACGAAACCTGGTAGGTAGCATCTCCAGATGGACCTGACAAAAAGTTATTGAAGGAATTTTGCTACGTTAAAGTCTGCGCATTTGACGACAAAACAAATTGTCCTAGCTAGCTACCACACACATATCATATCATATCTCGGCCAAATTAAATGTTATCAGCAAATAACTTGGGTTCCTTGTTCAACATCTGACGTCGATACTCTGTACCAAATTTGGCGAAGATCGGCCTTTAGGGGGCGCTATAAGCAACGTTTATTTGTTTCCCGCCAATTTTCTCAATGCATTTCAATGGGAAATTTGCAATTGCAATATCTCTGCCACAGTAAAAGCAATCAACACAAAATTATTATTATGTATCAAAGACCTTTCAGCTCACACTTCTCAATATTTACTGATGTTTACCTCCTACCATTACGTTTTGGTTTTCGCTTTCGCGTGCTCCCCTGAGGCCTGTACTACGAAGCAGGATTTGGCGTTAACGAGCTAACTTAAGGCTCAACCCAGGATTGTCTGTACTACGAAGGTGGATCAGTTGTTATCGGGTTCAATCACCGTGGTAACTCATGCTGAACACCTAACCTGGTCGGGAGCAGGTTAAGTTGGAGATCAGAGATCAACCGGTGTTAAAGCACCGCCTACTGACCAATCAATAGGTCGATTGATAACGGCGCCGCGTTCTTAAAGAAGATCGAGGCGAAGTTCGGTACAGAGAGAGAGAGAGAGAGAAAAAAAAAAAAAAAAAAAAAAAAAAAAAAAGTGCGCTCATAAAAGTTAAACATTGAGAGACCAACAACCCGTTAACATGGGTATTTTTATGAAATATAGCCTATATATTTTAATGGGAGGGAATTACATATCGGCTTCTTGAGCCATGTGTCGCCAGTGCGCACATCGGTTTGAATTATGTTTTTATACATTTTTTATTTGCTCTCACGATCGCTTCCCACTGCCAGGGTTGCAACTGAAATAATAGGCTAAAGCAACGACAGTTTATGGAAAGCACAAGTGTAATTATGGTCAGATCTTGGTCCTGACTGATGGGGAAGTGATATTAATAAGCGTTGTGATTTACACATCTACAGCGTCGGCTATTCATTTATTTATTTTTTCAGCTTTCCTTCCTGTTTTAGGAAGCAGCGACTGTATTGCGTTTTCTCTGTAAAACCGTGTCTGTGTTCTTCATATTTATGGAGAGAATCCAGCGACACGGATTGGGAAACCCTGACTTGACTGAACTAGTTGATAACCAGCGTCGTAGTACAGGTTATGATGGACCGCGGTTGTTAGGTTAGGTGAAGCCGGATAACAGAAAGAGATCCAGGACAAGTTGATCTTGCTTCGTAGTACAGGCCTCTGGTGTTATATACAATAAACAAACTTCTTAACCCACCTGACAAAGTTTCTACAACCTTCTCAGTGGACAAAATGTAACTCTTTTCTCCCACTTTTTCAATCCAAAATCAACACCATTCATATGCACTGATACTGTGGAAATAAACATTGCAGTTGGTGCTAAGTGGAGAGTCTGTCATAGTGTGATTGGGTATGTTGGTGGCATTGATTCTTAATTTCCCACGAAGGTGATCGCGGTTACGTGTCAGTTAAACTTCTCATCTCCAATCCTATCTGTATTTGTGAGAAGTGGCGCTGTCCTGAGTTGAAAGCCTACTTTACGGCTTTATTATCGAGTTAATAGGCGCGTGTGTTCGTGTCGGCCGCTGTCCATTTCCTAAGGTTTTGAAATGCAAACAACTTTTGACTACTTTATTTTTTTTAAACGACGTGCGCCTGTGAGCACCCTCGGAGGAAAACATCAATCGGCGCCTATGACACCATTTACAACAACCTGACCACTTCCCCTGCTCTTTCAACCACCACACCTGCCGGTACCTCCACCCTCTAAGTCACTCTCTCATTTCTCTCTGCTGTCCCCTGTGGTCAGGGGGGTTGAGAAGTTTGTTTATAGTTGAGAATTGTTAAAAGTAGTCTGTATATGCATGGAGATGAACTGTTAACCACTACATTTGCAACGGCAGAGTACCGCAGACCTCGTGCATCAAACCTCTCGACATTCACCAACATTTGCCCCCACTACGTAATGCTTCCGGTCCCGTATTGGCGCAGCTTCGCGGGTCATCGGGGGCAACTGGCGCGGCTCCCCGGGGCATGGCGGACGACTGGCATCGGAGGCGAATGGCATCGGAGGCGAATGGCATCGGAGGCGAATGGCATCGGAGGCTTGGGCCCCGTCATAACTGCTTGCAGTTCTAGTTTCTTTTTGTTTTTGCTTAGAAACTCTACAAAACACTTCATGTACAATTACACAGAGAGCTACATTGCCGGGCTTTCATTCCTTGAGTAAGAGGGGTTCCTAAATAGTGCAAATATACCATACAAAAGGTAAAATGAACACAAAATCAAACTATACATACAACTATTTACAACAAATATCAGGTGTGTTGTTTTTGTTTTTTTATCTGTGCCACTCCTCAAAACAGTTTCTGTCAACGATGAGACAGAGGGCTACATCACAGGCCTTGCATTTCCACGGTGTGAGGTTCCTTTTCTTCTCCACTTGCTGGCAATGATGGCAGGTCCTGCGGCCTTGTGTGGCTTTCTCTTTGAAATCTGTAGCCACGGCAATGGCAACAGGAACATGGTCGGTGCTCCTCTGGATGGCAACTCCTGTCTTTTCCACTCCACACAGCTGGGACACCAGTTCTACCAGGAAGTTCTTGTTTGTCATGTGCTGAACCTGTTGTGTGTGGCTTATCTCACAGTGTAGGGTGTAGGCATTTGTTGTAGCAATGTCCACAAAGTGCAGGAACAGGGTACGGTACCAGCGAGCAGTTCTGCGATGGGTCGAATAATACTGGAGAAGATGGTCTGACAGGTCAACCCCTCCCATGTTCTTGTTGTAGGCAATGATGGGGGTAGGGCAGGGAATGTCTTTTACTGCCCACTGTCCATCTCCACCCTTCACTCTCCTCTGGACAGGCTCACCAGAAAACGCTGGATGGTATCCTGTCCCAAGATGTGATGGCTGAATGAGGTCCATGACAGCATCATATGACAGTCCATGTACGCTGGGTGTGTGTGATTTGCCCACATACAGGTTGAAGTTGAGGGTGTAGCCGTTACTTGACTTTGCCAACACGAACAGCTTGATCCCCCATTTTGTTGGTTTGTCCTTCATATATTGGGTCATACCAGTTTTGGCTTTGGTTGCCATCATCCTCTGATCGACTGCCAGTTCCTTCCTTGGGTGGTAATGAGCCTGGCAGGCATTCCGAATGTCATCCATCAGAGGTTGGATGCTGAACAGCTTGTCATACTGTGGTGTTCCCTTCTTCTGGTCATTTCTGACATCCTCTTCAGGATCACTGAGGCGGATCTTCCATGATAACGCCCTGAATCTGTCTCTTGTGATAACAGTAGCTGGAAAGGGCACAGACAAGAGTTTTTTTTTTCCCAGTAGTCCTGGAGACTTGGCAGTGACACCAATGATGTGTATATGAGGAGACCTAGGTATTTGTACAGTTCCTCAACTTCAACATCACTCCATTTGTACGTATTCCCCATTTCCTGTTTTTTTGCTGCCTGCTTGTTGGTGTTTTTGCAGAGTGTCCTCATGGTATCCGTGGCAAAGTACAGCTGGAACAGGTCCATTGGTAAGTGTACTGAATGCATATTCACCTGGGCTCCTGGTGTTCTGCGGGGCACGAACCTACTGGTTTGTGGGGCAGTATCAGGATCCCTCTCTGTTTTCCAGGGCTCAGAGCTGCGGTGTGGCTGTCCTGACTTGGCTGGAGATCTTGACCTGGTTTGACTCTTCCTTCCACCCCCTCTCTGTGTAGGCCTCTGTCTGCTTGTTGTCAGGGTTGTAGATGGCCCAGGCTGCTCATCATCTCTGTACATGTCAAGACACATTGTACATCAAAAGTTAAAGATGCCAATGATCATTACAATTACAATTACAGTGAGGCAGTCGTTGGCAATGGAATTGTTGTTCACAGAACCACACACACACACACACACACACACACACACACACACACACACACACACACACACAGACACAGACACATATATACACACACACACAGACACAGACAAACAGACACACATATATAACACACACAGAGAGACACAGACAGACACAAACAGACACATACACACACAGACACATATATACACACACAGACACACACACACACACACACAAACGTAGACACAGACACACACACTATAATATACAAAAAGCTAAAAGAAAGCAATAAATTAATTAATTTCAGCATTCAAATAGTGTACACACACACACACACACACAGCAGGCTGCTCTCGTGCACTGCCCACCAGATCGCAGCTCTCCATGGCATCTTTTTCTCAATAAAAGCTTCAGCGACAAATTCAGTTGGACCAAAATAAAAACGTTCAGTGGAAATGAACTCCGTGTGTGTGTGTGTGTGTGTGTGTGTGTGTGTGTATGTGTGTTATGGCTTGCATACAAACATGCAATATGAAAGCTATCTATCAAAGATCAAGATTAAACTGGTTTCTAAACCTTCAGCTACTGTCAGCCAACTGCTGCCTGTGAGGTTAATTCCCATCATGGACTGATAATCTTGTGTTATGGCACAAGTTCTTAAACTGGTTCTCCAGACAAAAAAGGCTTCTGGTTTTTATTCTTGCCATCTGTGCAATTAACTGAAATCAAAGTTGGAAAAAACACAGCAGCACTCTGTGTTCTCAGGACAGATGCACACTTTTTTTGTATAGGGTGTGATATTTCCAAAGGTCTAATATAGCTAAGTACATTTACCATTGTGGTTGAATACTAATACTTGAATAGTAAATGTACTAAATAAAATATTCTAATTTCTGATTAGAAACGCTGTCGTTTTATATCTATGGTTTAGACTTTAGTCTTCCTGGGGATTAATGATGAAATCAATGCACAAATAAAAAAAGGTAAAGAAAAATAAATATATACAGTATATATATATATACATATATATTATTATATATATGTATAATATAATATATATGTATAATTATATATATATTTTTTATGTAATACAGTAAAATATTCAGCTGACTGCAAAAAACAAGTTTTTGTTTGCTGCTCCACCCCCCCCCCCAACACAGGTCACCTGAGGCCTCTTTAATGCTCTCACAAAAGATTGGAGTGTTTTGCCAATTGAGTCTGAACAGGTTTGATGTGAGTGAGACCAATTGGTAATTAGGATGTAGCATTTTGAAGGCCAGTGTTTTCCAGGTGAATAAAGTGTGCTAAATGATGTGATTTGTGCTTAGAGTTTTGTTAAAAAAGTAATTAAGAATTTCTATTTGAGTAATAACAATCAAATTGTGCTTATTGTTTAGCAGTCTGGAATCTTGTTGTTGATACATGAGGTTAACATTTTTTAGAATTGTGTGCAAAGTTCCATTTCTTGTGTGCATACAATGGAGAGAAAACTGCATTGTAAACTGAATATTCCTTTGGAATGTTGGTCCAGTAAAACAAGACGTTACTTGAAATCTGAGAGGGGAATGGACATTTTGAACCACTTTCTCACATTTTATTATCTAAAATTTTTTTTTTACCGAAACCTGCCAAAGGGTTCTGCCGGTGCCTAGCAACGGTTGCTAAGCAAGCAGTCATTGTTGGATGGGCGGGGCTTATGGAACAGTCAGTTAGACTCTAGGATTCCTTTGATGTCTTTGATCCTTTGATTCTATGATGAGAACAGAGAGACTAAATAAAGGTGATTTTACTCACAGTTCATTATTACTGAATTTCCCTTGGAAACAAGACGTGAGCAGAGCTTGTACTTTGTGTTAACGGACCAGTTTGTGATCTCATTGAAAATAAATCGACCATCGAAATAAACGACCATCGAAATAAACAACCATCGAAATAAACGACCATCGAAATAATCTACTATCGAAATCGACCATCGAAATAAACAACCATCGAAATAATCTATTATCGAAATCGACCATCGAAATAAACGACCATCGAAATAATCTACTATCGAAATCGACCATCGAAATTGACCATGGAAGGTGAAAATAATTATGCAGTAATAGTCGTCATGCCTAGACTAGGAACTCCTGAGACTGAAGAAATGCCGGAGATTAAAATCAATGTCATTCTCCAAGCGATCGAAACCTTTTCTAAAAGGATGACAAAGGAACAGTGGGGGTTGATGAATTTAGGCACCCCTGATCATGCCACTAAAGTTTTGTTGGCAGAACTACTTTTGGACATAACAAGAACACTGTCACAAGCCTTGTTAAAGGATAGGAGCCAAAATGTAGTCTTTTCTGAGGAGACTGTTCTGTCCAGTATCGGAAACAAACTCTCTCAGAGTTTTGGCGAGGTTTTGAACGTTGACGGCCAAATCCCCTGCGTCAGCTCAATATCACTGACCAACTTGCTTGCTAGAGAGGTTGCAGATATTTGCAACTCTTCCACTAGTGAGCACACCGCAGAGTCGCACACATTGCGTGTCACTCCCTCGAAAACACTAAATGCTATGGTTTGTCATGCCTGCAAAATGTTGAAGTCGTTCACAGCCAGGATGAAAATCTTCTGCTCATCTCGACCACGTGGTCAGAGACTAAGTCCGACCGCCAACGACGAAGAACTAATTGTGGAAGATGAAGAGAAGGCAGCCACTGATGTCCGCTCTCTGTCACCGTTTGCAACCGCAGCTATGGAACCAGAAACCCTGGAGGTCTCACCAAAGGACAGCTCTGAGATGACAACGGTTCAAGTGGTGGAATATATAATTAGGGAGGAGATGTGTAAAATCACTGAACCTCTTCTGGACGAAGTGCCAGAAGCAGAATATGAGCAACTAAAATCTGAAAGCTCTCTGGAGATTTCAACTGTTGCAAAAGACATTGCTCAGGCAATCGCCAAGAGTTTGGACATGACAGATGCTGCAGAACAAAAGCCGAAGCGCAAACTCTGCATGGAAAAAATAGGAAACATGATCAAAACCTTTTTTGCAAAGTGCTTTGTCAAAACTTGGATTCATCGTATGCTAGTGCAACTGAAGGCCAAATTCCACCAGGGCTCCAAAGTTGAAAGCGGGCAGTCGGTGTCGTCCCTCATAGATGACATTGACTCTCTGCTTCAGCCACAGCATGGTGGAAAAGCACGCTGTGGAAATGAAGTCGCTGTATTCCGGGACCTCAAGAAGATTTCCAGTGGTAAAGACTTGGTATTCACAAAGGCACTATGTGATCTCCTCTCCAGACACATCTCGCCTGGGATGGCGCCAAATATTATCCCAGATGCAATTAGAGAGAAGGCATCTCCCAGGACACATCCTGACATGTATGCTGACATACAGGACAAAATGTGGAGTTTCCTGGGAATGCTGAGGTGGTGGCTGAACACTAAGGTCGGCGTCCACAGTCGAGAAGCTCTAGGCCGATTGGAATATCAACCACTGGCACCGACACACATCACACCAACACAGTCAGCAGAGGCGTGTGAGGATGCGACGGCAAAGACGTCAAGAAACAAAATGTCCATCAAAGTGATGATTCAGAAGCTGCTCACACGCACATTCAAGAAAGCAAAAGTGGACTGCGACCTTAAAAACACAGAGGACTTCATTGACCGCCTGCTGGAAAAAACATGGGCCCAAGTCGAGGGTGTCGATTTCGATACCACCACAAAAACATTCAAAAACCTCGACAAGGGCATTTTCCAGGACGTGTGTAAGAAGTGGGGCTGCGCAGAAGAAATGCTGGTCTCCGTGATTTTAGGGGAACCGGCACTGGAAGACTGTATTGCCTGTTGTTTCAAAGATCACCTGATGAAATCACAGAAAACAGGGTTCTTCTCATCTGTGTGTAAAGCCATCTCCAATTTCTGCAGGCGCACAAATAGGGTTGGTGGTCGTACGTAAAATGTTGTCCATCTACTATGTTAGGGTTTTCTCCGGGTGCTCCGAGTGTTTCTCCTACATTTAGTATATAAATATAAAAAAACTAAACAAAAAACATTAGCTTAGACATAGTAGTCATCTTGAAGGAAAATGTGTGTTTTTTCCTTCAAACTTAATGTCATGAAGGTCCTGCCTCATATCCACGTCTCCACCTCGTCCACAGGCCCCCCCGCCCTTCGTGATGGAGGGACAGGGGCCAGTGGAGCAGGAGGTTACCTGGATATGAGGCAGGACTTAAGCTCTTAGTTTCATCCGGGTGCTCCGGTTCATAGAAACATCTAACAACTAATTCAATAAAATTGAAACAAAAAAATATGCACATGTGTTATCATTTACTATAAGAACTGTAAACATTCAACTCAGGCTAAAGTTCTGCTGATTCAGTTTCATTCATGAATTTCATATCAGTCCTATAAAAAGGTGTTTTATTTTACAACAGTGTTTTTGTTTTCTTTTTAGATACATTTTTTATTATTTTTATATTTAACAGCCAAACACAATTGTCATTAGGACTGATACTTGTCCTGCTGCATTTTTTCATAGATCTATAGACGATGATTTGGCTTTGTTAATCCTTGCTGTAGAGAGCTCAAGCATAACTATGTCTAGAAAATATGCCAACCACTGTTTTATACAAAGCGAGTGAGGGATTTTCTTGGTTGCAGTTGAGCTGGCTAGCCAAACTTTCTTCTATCTCCCAAGCAGGTGTAATTTAGAGTTGTCATTAAGTAACAAGACAATCGGGTCAGTAGGAATTCAACATCCTATCACATCAGATATTATTGATGTTGTTTTATTCCAGAACTCATGCACCTGTTCACACTCCCAGACCATGTGCAGGAACGTTCCAGTTTGTTCAGGTTGACAGAACGTGCAATAGGGAGTGGGAATGTCTTTAGAGTTGATCTCTTCTGAGGAGTCCAGTATGTCCTATGACATATGTTGAAATGGATCTGCTAGTGATTTGGGTTCTTGGAACAATGGAAAATGTCCCAAACTGTCTCCCAATTAATTGCATTCCCCTCAATGCTCAGCTCTAGCTTCCATTTCCTTGCTATTGGGAGTTCTCCTAGGGCACTTGCATCCGTTTAGCATAGGTCTTGGACACTAATCCTCTCACAGGAAAATCAACAAACCATTTAAAATCTGGGTGCGGCTCAAGACTGTTTCCCCATGGCACTCCATAACATTTTAGGCTGCTCTTAAGCACAAATACAAGAATAAGGATGTCCTGGGGACCTCAAAACTAGCTCTTAGGTCTTCAAAACTCAACATACCTTTCTCATTGAATAGCTGGTTTACAGTATAAATGCCTCTGTCACTCCACTGCTTACAAGAAAAGGGTTTGTTGCCAGACATTAAGTGTGTATTATGCCAAATTGGGGTGTACAAATGCCACTTGTTGGTGTAGCATTTGCTTCTCCACCCGTTTAAATTTAGTCAGTGTGTTGGTGATAATAGGGCCATAGGCTAGCATACACTTTTTGGAAACACACCTGCAAAGGCCAGGGGTCTCATTTATAAACATGGCGCACGTTTTAACAACATCTTTTAATAATTGGGCAATTTCTTGCATTGCTTGTCTCATCTGCTGTAGCTCATTTGAAATGAGGTTGATGGCGTTAATCGTGTCTCGCTGTAGCTGCAGGACGGCGTCAGTGAGCACCCGACCTCTTCCCTGGGCACTCCTCACAGTTGCTCTCCTCCAACCCAGTCTCCTCGCCGAGAAACTCCTGTCCACCCACCGCTCCAGACTCTGGAAGGACTGGAGAACAAACAATTTAATTACTTGTTTGACCCAACAATATAACCTACAATAAAACTTTATAAATCTGTTTAACCTTGTTCCTCTGTGGTCTCAGTCGCGTCAGTGTCTCCCTCCTTTTCCGACACAATCCCACACACACTGGCCTCTCCAATGATGCCAGCGATTTTGACATCAATCGCTGTGAGCTCAGGTGTACTTGGGCCCCCACCAGTTGCTGCCACACTCTGGCGGTGGGAGGACAGTTTCCTCTTTGCCTCCAACTTGAATGAATGAGATTCTTTATTTCGCATATATGAGCACATTAAAGTAAAACCTCTTCAAATACACAAGCAACAAATTACATAAATGTTGGTAAAGGAGTAAAAAGATGTGGTATACTTTACCTTAAGATCGGACCTTTTTTTTTTTTGTTCTGCCACCGTGCGCTTGACACACTTGTTTCTCCTTAACTGGACATAATTGAACCCAGATACTTTTTCACAAGACAGAACACATGTCATAAAGCCTATTAGAAATCTTTTCAAATTTTTGACCAAATGTGTAGTTACTGCGCTTTGCCTTTGTAGGGCAGTGTAGATTTGGGGTCCATCCACACTCTGAGGGCCCGCAGCTGAAAGGCTCTGTGATACACTTTAAGGTTGGGGAGGTCCAAGCCTCCCGTGTTTGAGATATGTTGCAGGGTAGAGTATTTTAGCCTAGGTTGCTTATTTTTCCAAATATATTGCCGAATTAAGGTATCAAGTTTCTTCCAGAAATGTATCGATGGGGGTAAGGGGATCATTTTACTTAAGAAATTCACACAAGGAACTATGTTCATTGTAACAACAGCAATCCTACCGCAGCGATGCTGGCAGCGCAGACCAATTGGCCAGATCCCTTTGAACACTACTTAATATAGTTTCATAGTTGTCCTGTTCAACTCGCTGTAGGGTATGGTGATGCCCAAATATGTAATTTTGCTTTGGGTTGGCTTTGTAACACTAATGTTTGATGCCACATGCCTGTTGTTCAATAAAAGGTTAGATTTATTCCAGTTAATTTTTATAGCCTGAGATTGAGCCAAATTTGTTGAACATTTTTGGGATAGAGTCCTCAAGATCAGCAATGTACAACAAAATACCATCTGCAAATAATGATTAATTGAGCTACTACTGGATTTAATCTGGATATTACAGATTTTATTAGTTCAAGAGAGATTGCAAATAGCATGGGGGAAAGCGGGCATCCCTGTCTCGAGCCCCGCTTAATGGGAAACCGCTGTGAGTGCAATCCATTGGTTGAGACTATGGCCATGGGATTCGCATTTAAAGTACGCACCATATCAATGAATTTGGCCCCCAAACCAAGCCTCTCCATTACTTGCCACAAGTTGTTCCACTCTAGGCGGTCAAAAGCCTTTTCCGTGTCCACTGATAAAACTGTTGCCGATGTTGGAAGGTTTTTGGTGTCACGGATAGACCAGGAGTCAGACTGAAGGTGAGCGAAGTTTGACATTTATTGCAAAATCCAACTTGAGGAACACAGAGGCAGGAACAAACTGGCAGATCTTCAACAGGTAAGTACTTCGTAGGATAACAGGTAGTTTGGCAAGAGCGAGTCTGTGAGTCATGCTACATACGAGACCAGACGAGGAGTGAGTGTGTGTGTGCTGCTTATAAGGTGGTGGACTAATGAGGTGCAGGTGGTGAACTGATGATGTGGTGTAATGAAGTGCAGGTGTGTGCAATCAGTACTGAGGAGATTGTGAGCGGATGAGGGGAGTGAGTGACGGGGGAGGAGTGAGTGCCGGTGGGACCCTGACAGTACCCCCCCCTCCCAAGGAGGCTCCCGACGACCGAGAAAAGGGGCGAACACGGCGACGAGGTCTGCCCCGACCCCTGCGGGTCCAAGATGTCGCACCGTGGAACCCACGACCTCTCCTCAGGACCGTAGTCCTCCCAGTCGACCAAATACTCGAGGCGAGGACCTCGCCGCCGTGAGTCCATGATGGTGCGGACTCGATAGATCGCCTCCTCGTCGACGGGAACGGGAGGAGGAGGCACCTCGGTGTCAGGGTCTGTGGAAGGAGGAGAGACAGGGACAGTGAAGGGCTTCAAAAGAGAGACATGAAATGATGGTGAGATTCTGTAATGAGGTGGAAGGTTTAGCCTGTAGGTGACGTCGTTCAGCTGCCTCTGTACAGTGAAGGGTCCGATGTATCGTGGACTCAGCTTACGGCAAGGTAGGCGGAGGCGAAGGTCCCGAGTGGAAAGCCACACCTTTTGGCCAGGTTGGTATTGAGGGGTTTCGGACCGACGTCGGTCTGCTTGTGTCTTATGCTGGCGTACTGCTTGTTGGAGATGTACGTGGGCCGAATCCCACACCTTTTCACTGTTCTGGAACCAGTAGTCAACGGCAGGCACCTCTGAGGGCTCACCCGACCAGGGAAAGAGAGGTGGTTGGTAACCCAGGATGCACTGGAACGGGGTGAGTCCTGTAGTGGTCTGACGAAGGGAGTTTTGGGCGTATTCTGCCCAGGGGAGGAAACGACTCCAGCTGTCCTGGTTCTGGTGGCAGTATGTCCGTAGATACCGTCCGATTTCCTGGATCTTCCGTTCAGCTTGTCCATTAGTCTGGGGATGATATCCTGAAGACAGGCTGACTGTAACCCTGAGGAGCTTGAAGAAAGCTTGCCAAACTCTGGAGATGAATTGCGGTCCTCTGTCCGATACAATGTCCTCAGGAATGCCGAAGTTCCGAAACACATGGCCAAAATGAGCCTCTGCGGTCACGAGAGCAGTAGGGAGTCCGGGTAGGGGAATCAACTTACACCCCTTGGAGAATCTGTCCACCACAACAAGGATACAGGTGTGGCCGTTGGATCGTGGAAGGTCGGTCATGAAATCGATTCCCAGATGGGACCATGGGCGCCGTGGAACAGGAAGCGGCATGAGCTTGCCTGCTGGTAGCCGTCTGGGAGTGTTGGTTATGGCGCAAACTGAGCAGCCTGAGACATACCGAGATACATCCTGGGAGATAGACGGCCACCAGTATCGTTGGCTGAGGAGCAAGAGGGTACGCCTGCTACCTGGATGTCCTGAACCCAGAGCAGTGTGAGCAGAGTCTAGCAGGGTGGAACAGGAAGGAGAAGGTTCGCCTGAGTGATCTGCTCATCAATGTCCCAGATGATCGGGCTGACGAACATGGTTGGAGGGAGGATGGGTTCAGGTTGGAGCTCCTCTGATGCGGACTGGTGAAGACGAGAGAGAGCATCCGCCTTGCCGTTCTTACTGCCCGGTCGGTAGGTAATGTGGAAGTCGAAGCGAGTGAAGAAAAGGGCCCAACGAGCTTGGCGGGGATTCAACCGTTTTGCCTCTCTGATGTATTCCAGGTTGCGATGATCAGTTATGACTTCAAACTGGTCATCGGCTCCCTCCAATCAATGCCTCCATTCTTCTAGGGCCAGTTTTATGGCCAGCAGCTCCCGATTTCCGATATCGTAGTTCTGCTCTGCCGGGGAAAGTTTCTTGGAAAAGAAGGATGGGGTCTGGGAGGTGTCCCCTGGCGTTGAGAAAGCACCGCACCAACACCGGTGGAGGATGCGTCGACCTCGACAACAAAAGGTAGTTCTGGGTTGGGATGAGCCAGGATGGGGGCAGTAGAAAAGGCGTCCTTAAGGCGTGTAAAGGCGGAGAGGGCATCTGGAGACAGGGACAGGGTTTTGGGCTGCCCCTTGAGGGCCGAGGTTAGAGGAGCGCTGATGAGACTGTAGTTGTTGATGAATCTCCTATAGAAGTTGGCGAAACTGAGAAACCGCTGGAGGTCCTTTACAGTAGAGGGATGAGGCCAGTGTCGAATGGTGTCCACCTTCCTCTGATCCATCTGGACGCCTTTTTGGTCGATGATATAGCCCAGGAACTGCACCGAGGGGGTGTGGAACTCACATTTCTCCAGTTTCAGGTACAGTTCGTATGCTCTGAGTTTCTCCAGAACCAGACGGACATGTCGAATCGTAGGTCTAGTTTGGTGAAGATGCGGGCTCCGCAGCTGCTCCAGTGCGGCAGGGACCAGAGGAAGGGGATATCTGAACTTCACTGTTTGTGAGTTGAGGGATCTGTAGTCTATGCCGGGCTTAAGCCACCATCCTTCTTGGCCACAAAGAAGAAGCTGGAAGCGGCAGGAGAGGTAGATGGGCGAATGAACTGCTGCTGAAGTGCTTCCTTCACATACTCCTCCATGGCTCTTTGTTCTGGAATGGAGAGGGGATAGACCCGGCCCCTAGGAGGAATGGCTCCAGGTTGTAGGTCGATGGCGCAGTCCCAAGGCCGATGAGGAGGTAGCTTAGTAGCCAGCTGTTTACTGAACACATCCTCGTAATCCTCGTAGTCAACGGGCAGTTCCACTTGGTGTTGGACCTCGGGACTTTCGATGGAGGTGGAGCAAACGGGAAACCGGGGTTTTATGACAGGGCTGGACTGGGGAATCCTCTGCAGTGGTGTGACACAGGAATGAAAACAGCCCTCACCCCATTGAAGGATCTCACCGGTTGTCCAGTCGACGGTGGGTTGATGTTGCACTAACCATGGCCTTCCCAAGATGAGCTCAGCAGTGGAGTCCTCCAGTACCATAAACGTGATTTCTTCGGAGTGTAGGCTGCCTATACGGAGCGTCAGAGTGGGGGAGAAGTGGCGAATCCGTCCCTTGCCCAGCGGTTTTCCTTGGATGGTGTGAACTCTCAATTCCTGACTGCTCCGACGTCTTCGGACCCCTAACGTTTGCAGGAGTGGAGTGGAGATGAGGTTCCCCGCTGAGCCAGAGTCAATGAGGGCTTGCGCTGTGACACAGATACGCGCAGTCAACACTTGTACTGGAGTATGAATCAGAGTTTCTATCCTTGGTGGGAGTTGAATGGAACTCACCGCAGGGCGCTGGGGTCGAACGGGGCAGTCTCCGATGAAGTGTTTTCCGTCTCCACAGTATAAACAGAGCCTGAGTCGTCTACGGCGCTGATGCTCGGTAGGCGACAGACGGTTGGAGTCAATCTGCATGGGCTCGGTGGCTGGAGAATCGGCAGTCGGTACCAGGGGTGAAGGAGAAACAGCAGTGGCAGAATCTTCACAGGCAGACAAACGTTGGGAGACACAAACAGTCTTTTGAATCAGGCTTTCTAGTCCCATCGTGTCATCGTATACCACCACTAGCTGGCGGACATCAGGGTTGAGTCCTTGTCTGAAGGCGGTGATAAGAGCGATCTCATTCCATCCACTAGCTGCCGCCAGAGTGCGAAACTGAAGAGCATAGGTACTCACTGACGATTGTCCTTGACGAAGCCGATAGAGTTGGTCATGAACGGTGAGATCTGCCGCCACCTGCCCGAAAACTTCTTTGAAGTGTTGAATAAAGTTCGACAATGATGTCACCACATGGGATTTCGAATTCCACAGCGACTGGGCCCACTGGAGAGCTCTGCCCGACAACAGAGAGATCACGAAAGCCACTCGGGCCATATCGTTGTTGAATAGATGAGCTTGCATCTGGAAATACAGCGACACTTGGAGCAGGAAGCCGCTGCAATCCTCCGCTTCTCCAGAGAATGTCGCTGGTCTGGCAATGGGACTCGCCGCGGCAGCAGCAGCAGCCGAAACAGCGGGTGTTTGCGGAAGTAGATGCTGCTGTGCTGAGAGGAGAATCTGTTCGGGAACGGTGGGTGGATTCACAGGCGGAGAAGGAAGGAGTGATTGACGCACCGCCTGCACCAGCTCGGTGAATGGATCTCGACCTGGATTCTCCACAGGTTCCATTGGGTTTTGCATGCTGGTCTGGTCTTCTGTCACGGATAGACCAGGAGTCAGACTGAAGGTGAGCGAAGTTTGACGTTTATTGCAAAATCCAACTTGAGGAACACAGAGGCAGGAACAAACTGGCAGATCTTCAAAAGGTAAGTACTTCGTAGGATAACAGGTAGTTTGGCAAGAGCGAGTCTGTGAGTCATGCTACATACAAGACCAGACGAGGAGTGAGTGTGTGTGTGCTGCTTATAAGGTGGTGGACTAATGACGTGCAGGTGGTGAACTGATGATGTGGTGTAATGAAGTGCAGGTGTGTGCAATCAGTACTGAGGAGATTGTGAGCGGATGAGGGGAGTGAGTGACGGGGGAGGAGTGAGTGCATGTGGGACCCTGACATTTGGCTTCTATTACATGAAATAATCTGCATACATTGTCTGCAGCATGACGCTTTGTTATAAAACCTGATTGCTCGGGGTGGACTAGCTTCTCGATAAAGCGCTCTAAGCAGAGAGCCAGGACAAGCTTAAAGTGCCCATATTATGAAAACCATATTGGGGTGTTCTTTTGTGTCTCTGGTGCTTCCACATGCATACAAACTTTGAAAAAAATCCATCCATGCTGTTTAGAGTGAGATACGGTTTCTGAATGTGTCCTGCCTTCAGTCTCCGGGTGAGCTGTTCAAAATCGTGACGTCACAAGCCGAAACGGGCTGGCTAACCGCAACCGTTAGCTCGTAGCGTTAGCGTAATGCTACCATGCTACCTCGTTCTCAATAGCAAAGCACTGCTACAACACACACAAGTTCACCATAATCTACAAAAGAACTACTTACATGTGCGCCCTTGTTTAGAAGAAGTCTCCCAGGTAATCCTGCCTTGTAACTGACCTAAATTGGAGAAACAGCCTTTATTTTACTGTCTATGGAGCTATCTAGCTGACATGATCTACATCTGAGCTACTGCGCATGTGCGAGTGCAATCAAAGATAGTACAGAAGAAGAAGAAGAAAAGAGGTCTCGCTCTGTAGCTAAAACAGAGACCAGGTGAAAAAAGGATCTGCAGCAGTGAGAGAGAGCTGTGCAGTACAACAAAAATATGGTGTTTTTTGAAAATTAAACCATGTAAACCTATTCTGGTACAACCTTAAAACATACGCAGAGTTTGCGGTGGGGTGGGGGGGGGGGCAGGGGAGCACTGCCTCCCCTGGTAGCTGAAACGGGTAATTGCAATTGCGTTTCAAAAGTGAGTGGAATAATTACTTATAAAATTTTATAAATACTTTAAATAACACAAAACAACTAAATGGTGATAGGTAATAGGCTACATCTGATTTCATATACTGCTTTATTAAAAATAATATTTTTTCAGGGCTCTGGCTCTCACCTGAGACCATTGTCGACGCAAAAAACGATAATTACTGTTGCACTAGTCTGGACATCTTACCGTGACAACGTTGCAATAAAGGTTGCCTAAATGTCATGTAAATTTGCTGTCAGCTTACTAATTGATTGCGCGTTTTGTGTAGATTTGGACTTTTATACGTTTTATTCCACTTTGTTTAAACGGCGAAGTGGATCTACTGATCGCTGTGGATTACTTTTTTTCATGTCATTGGATTACGGCAAAATACTGATCTTTTTTCTCAACATGTCTTAACGTTTTATGGTGTGACTGCGCTTGGTTTCTTCGTTGGGAGAGGCATCTCAACAGACTGTAGGTCCAACACTGCTTGTTCACTGTTACATTTGAGTTGAATTTAAGTGTTGGGGCATTCCACCACCATCTGTCTATTGTGCGCCAACACAGTCGTGCCGCGATTGGATTTCATAAGGGCGAATTGTTAAATTGTTACAATGTAATTTGAAATCTGCTTTAAAAAAATAAACCTATATGTTTATTTAGCATGTCTGTTTTGTCCATATGTGCTCGTGCTGTGTTCCCTAGGTCTCAGCTGCTACAATGAGTTTTTTGTTTTTTGTTGCCCCCCCCCCCCCGGCTCGAATGTCAAACTCCGCTTATGCCTTAAAATACAATTATCCATCCATCCATCTTTGTCCACTTATCCGGTGTAGGGTCGCGGGGAGAGCAGCTCCAGCAGGGGACCCCAAACTTCCCTTTCCCGAGCCACATTAACCAGCTCTGACTGGGGGATCCTGAGGCGTTCCCAGGCCAGGTTGGAGATATAATCCCTCCACCTAGTCCTGGGTCTTCCCCGAGGCCTCCTCCCAGCTGGACATGCCTGGAACACCTCCCTAGGGAGGCGCCCAAGGGGCATCCTTACCAGATGCCTGAACCACCTCAACTGGCTCCTTTCGACGCGAAGGAGCAGCGGCTCTACTCCAAGCTCCTCACGGATGACTGAGCTTCTCATCTTCACAGTTCACATATTTTTAGACCTTTAAATAGGCAGAGGCAGAGCAAATTGCATTCAAATGCAACAAATGCTTCAGATGCAGTATGTGTTAATTGTGTTATTAAGAGTGAGTGGTAAGAGTGGTAGTTATGTAAAAATAAACCTTTTGTAGATCCTCCTTTCTTTTTGACATTTTTAATGGAGTCAAAGCTGTTATTTAAGGGGTTCCAGAGCCCCACGAACACCTCTATTTTGCACACTGATTCTAACCCAATTTGACAATGATCCAGCTTGATGGTTGTAGTTATAGCTATTACTTCAAAGTGAATTGAGCGATTGAATTACATTTCCCCCAGGGTTAGGGTTAAGAGAATAGTTATGAAGAGAAGCAGAGATATTCAGAGCTTTTTCTTCAAAAATGAAAAGAGTCATGGTTATTGTTTTTACTACTTCCGGTACTTCATCTAGTGAGCAAAATGATGGTGACACCACGACAGAGAGGCTCCTCATGTTGCACAAAGTACATGCTGCCCCACCTGGACCTCACGGTATGTTGTGACATTTTATCTTTCAGTTTACATGACATTATGAGTGCCTTCCATTTAAATAACATGGAAGTTGTTATACTGACCACAAATTCACTTTGTAACTAATCATTTTGAACGAAACTTGAAATAAGGACTGATCATGATTATTTATAATTTACAGACGTTTCCCAGTCCAGAGCAGCAGGTCCTACACAGCCTCAACTTAAAGTATTTCCGTGAACCATGCAAGGCAACAGGAAGAGGTCCTTCAACAGCGAGTGGTATAAACAACACCCATGGCTTGAGTACTACCAAAGCCAAAACTCTCCCTACTGTTTTGCATGTTGACACTTCTCTTTGCCAAACACCCCAGCATCTTAACCATTTATGATTCAAAGTCTTAACTGTTTGATTTAAGTAAACTTCCTAATGTATGTTGAATCAAAGCCAACGTTTCAATTTATACCTTCATCAGGGCCTTGGACATATACTGTCATTTTCATACATCACAAGGCATCTTATAGAATGACATTATTCAGTCATCAGGCCATCATCTGTGTTACCTGTATTGTTACCTATGTTTGCTTTACTAATTTAAGTGCCATCTTGTGGTTAAATAAAAACACACCTGGCAAAGAACAAACCAAAAAATTCAAATTCCAGTATCTCCAACAAATTATATTTAAGCTAAAAATAATAACATAAACTAAGCATGTAAAGAACAACAAATATTTCAGTTTTATTGCTTACAAGCTTAGTTTATCTTTTGCTTACAGATACACTTTTTAATAAGGTCCTTTCTTTGGTTTGTATACAGGTGACACAGATGATGAGCTGATGACTGATAAATGTTATTCTGTAGGATGAGTTAAGAGCAGTTGGATTTTGCTACTCTAATCTAACTTGTGAAGAGACGAGGACTTTAATCCACTACAAGGAAATAGCTCTTAGAAAATTTGTACCCTATCCTGAACATAATTACTGATTCAAAATAGACATGTTAAAATAAACAGAGATACTTGAGGACTGTGATAGGTGGAAATGGAATAAAAAAATGACTTTTAACAGCATAGACACCTTTATTTGACAGTTACGAGACAGGAAATCATGGGAGAGAGAGGGGATTTGACATGCAGCAAAGGACCAGTATTCGAACCGCTGTCGGCTGCGTACGTATACGCATTAAACTTCGCTATGCCTTGGCCACCCCACACTAGCTTTGTGTCCCATCTTGGCCACCCCAGTAAAAATGTCCTGGATACGCCACTGCTCAATGCTGATGCACGAGGTGATTTCATCTACCTTTGGTACTTCAGAGGGTCCGGGGAGTTCCACACTCCCATAGTGGAGATTGATTTCACTACAAATGCAGAAAGTGAAGCCCTTAAGTTCAGCACAGGCTGGGAGAAATCAGCCTGTGGTCTGAACTGCAACGCTGGAGTGAACTAGATCCACGCCTGGGTGAAGAGAGAGAAACAAACCTACATCTGTAATGTCTCTGCCGCTGCTTCCTACGGATCAGACCCACGACAACTATAAGAAAGGTTACATCCGTGTGGATGAAGATACTAACAGAGATGCAGGAGGTACCTATGTCTTCATCTGGTACCGTCAGACCACCGACCCCAAGCGAGCTCTCACTGATCTGAATATCTCCACCAATGATCTTGAGTATCAGTCCCTTCAGCAGCAAGGTTACACTTCAGTGAGTGTCAACCTCAACGAGGGGACTGGAGGCAACCAGGTGTACCTGTGGTACAAGAAAGATGGTGTCACCAAGCCCATTCAGGCCATGTCCCTGCTTCTTAACCCTGCTGCTGTAGCAGTGTATGAGAAGGCTGGTGTCTCTGTTATCGAAAGAAATATCAACACAGGCACTTACGGCAACACTGAGTACCTGTGTTTCTATCAGTGAACGGCTGAGAAAGCCTTCTTGAAGGAAGCAGAGCTGAGAATTCCCAACACTCAATGAAGTGGAAAGCAGAGTCCAACTATATTCTTAAATCATTTTGCTGATAGCCGCTTTCATTTTATTTTCTCTTTTTCCTCAGTGTATAAAACAATGTGATTTATTATATTACAGTAACATTACTGGTAATATCAGAAAGTACCAATGATATCTGGGTTCTACTGTTAAACTTGATGTCAATTAATAAATCAAACTATTTCAAATGGCTTTTTGACAATAACTTTATTAAATGCTTAAAAATCAAAGCTCTGTATCACTTTATTCTGCACACTTCCTGCTTTTCAATAAAGAAGACAAAAGAAACTTTGCATTTCAAGTGTGTTTGCTTCAGGCCCTGTTTACACGATGACGCTCTCGGGTGAAAACGAAAAAATATTTTATCGGATGTGCCTTTCGTTTATACGCCGACAGCGTTTTTGGGGCTTAAAAACGCAAAAAAGTGAAACCACCCTCCAGAGTGGAAATCTTAAAAACGCTCCACCGTCGCGTTACCGTCTAAAGGGTAAAAACGCAAAAGTCTGAAGACAGAGGTGTGGAGAGAGACGAGAAAAAGGCGTCTGTTGTTACGGAGTAGGCTACAGAAATTATAGGCTCCTGTTAGAATTTCAATGTAATGGCTCAATATTTAAATGATTTCAACAATGTGGATAAGGTTGTTATAGTTCGATGACGATATGTAGGCTATTCATTTGAGCCAGAGCAGGCGACAACGTTACGGATGAAGAGAGAGAGAGAGCGAGCAAGTGGCAGCGGTCAGAGGAGGGTCTGCTTCAGCCTCCTCTGCCCGCTGCCTCTCGCTCTCCAGCAGCGGCTGAAGGGCCGCGAGGCTCAGGGTATTGGTAGTGCTCCCGTGGGTGCTGTGTTGTGGCTTATCACGGTCAATTGTGCCGGTCATCATCAGACAAACAAGGAATTGCTGCTTTTTCAATCCCTCAGCCATGTCATCGTTGAATGTAAATTGAACCCTGGTGATTGATGGTGACCTGTTTTTGTACCAAAGATAGATGACATTTCCTCCTGCTCCTTGGTGCAGATTAACACTGATTTTGTTGAAGCCTTGTGATAGGAGCTGTTGCTCCTGAACTTCATTAATGGACACATCAAGTTCTGAGATGTAGGCCATTGTGGGTAACTGCATAAAAGAAAGACACATCATTTGTTTTTCTGTATAATTTATATACAGATATATATACGTATATATGATTGTTACCTTGTGAATATAGTGTGGAAAACACAATAGTGAGTAAACACAATACGAAAAGTTAGCAGCATGACTGTGCCTTTTGAGATGAGCTCCAATATGATTATAACATTCAAATATCAATATTAAATATGGATCACTATTATATCTAAAATTGTATTTTAAATGTGCATGCTGCACCTATTTATACTGAATATAATATCTTTGAAATAGTAAAATGTATGTTCCACATAAAGTAAATAAAGTTCTTGAAGACTTACGTGTCTGCTGACGGTGAATGTTCGGCAGGAAGAAGTCAACTGGTCTGCAGAATTCTGTTGTACTCACCACAAGTCAGCTGCCTTTATATAGAGAGATGCTAGGGCTAATTGTGCAATCTCTACTTGTGAGGAGTCATTAAAAAAACGGTGACCATGCTTTTGCAACGGAACGACCTGCCCAAAGAGATAAGTCTCTTGAATGTAGTTTTTCCAAATAAGTTATAAAAACCAGACGTGTTGATTGGTTACCTTCGATAACATGTCACGTCCAACCTTTCTGCCAAAACAAGTACAAAAGCTATCTTGGCTTATCTGGGGAAAAGTTCTGGGGACGGCCAAGAGCAATACTGAACCTGAACAGTTAAATGGTTTGTAGATGTCAAAGAAAAGAAAACAGTGTTATTCCTTATTAAATTCAATAATTTGTTTTAAATACCAGACATGAATTCTAAAATCTACATATTGCTTGTTATTCATCATGACCAATGATAGTTTGTACAAATATGTTTTAGAAAGTGTTTCTCACCTGTTACTGTACTGAGTCATCTAGGATCTACTCTTGACCAAGTGACACCTCTGAGCAACATTTCACTTTTAGCAGTTTTAATAAATAAGATGATAAAATACTCAAAGTGATGTTTCTGTTGAATAGAGTCTTAATAAGACACACCTGCAAAATTTCCTTTATTGAAAATAAAGAAATGTTTAGAATAAAGTGATACAAGGCTTTAATTTTTTTGTGGCATTTTAGACCTTTATTTTTGACAGCTTACACATGAGTGTATTACTGTAATAACATTTTTCATGTTTTTTTTTAAGAAAAAGAGAAAAGAAAATTAAATAACTCATCACCAAAATGATTTAACATTTAAAATTGTTGTTCTTAGTTATTAGACAACCTTCCCCTGGTCAGGGCTTTGAAGAAGTAAGGATGAAGAAAGTAAAAAAAACTAGCACACACACAAACACACACACACACACACACACACACACACACACACACACACACACACACACACACACACACACACACACACACACACACACACACACCATGTTATATCTGGTTACTAACTGGGAATTTTGCTGTTGTACACACATGTTCTTACCCTCAGAAGGGTCTTGTTCTGATACCTTCTCAGTAACATGTGAACAGTACGTGAAATGGTCACATATTTTTAATTTATTGATTCACGTTCACGGGGACGTTTTTGTCGTTTAATTCATGTTGGCCAGGACGAAATGTAAACTAATGTATTGAAATGGGAAGCATATTTCGTGGTCACAGCACGTCACAGCACGTCACAGCGCTAGCGACTAGTATTCAACCCAGTCTCACGGCAGTACGTCAAATGGGTTGCACACACACACACACACACACACACACACACACACCACACACGTGTTAGCAGTTTGATAAATATGGGCTCTGATTTGTCAGCATGACATGATAAGCGTGATGGGCATAAGACAATGTAAACATGAAAATACTCAAAGTGAAGGTTCTATTGTATAGAGTCTGAAGTGAAGCCACTTCACATGCAAAGTTGTCTACATTGAAATGCAGGATTTCTTCGTTAATATACAATCATTCAACATTATTGAACATTACATTATTGTTGAAAAACAGTCTTTTGAAATAGTTTGAGTGATTCCATTTACAGCAAGTTTAACAGTAGAATTCATATACCATTGATACTTTCTGATAATAGTTACACTGTAATATACTTATTTACGTTGTTGTATACAGTAAAAAAGAAAAAAAAAGATTATCAAGAATTATCACCAAAATATTTTAACAACACTGGTGGACACACAGGTACTCAGTGATGCCAATATTGCCTACGTTGAGATTTCTTTTGATAAGAGATGAATCTGACTGGTAATTCTGCTGCTGAACACACAAGTGTTTTCCCAAGAAGTTTGATTAGGTACTTTCTAGTTAAGTAAGTAAAGTTTATGTATATAGCACTTACCACAAAGTTTTTCACAAGCCAAATAAATAAATACATTATAAGAAATGTTGTTGTTGAAAACCAGCTATTAGAAATAGTTTGAGTGATTCCTTTAACAAGTTTAACAGTAGAAATCATATACCATTGATACTTTCTGATAATAGCTTCACTCTAATACACTTAATTACATTATTATTATTATAGATTTATATAAAAGTAAAAAAAGATGATCAAGACTTATCACCAAAAAGTGTGTGTGTGTGTGTGTGTGTGTGTGTGTGTGTGTGTGTGCCACATGGTGGTGTGCACACAGAATAGTAATTGAATAGTCCCTTACATGTGGAGATGGGGTTAATTATAAAGGTTAGGTATATGTATCGTTTCTTAGGGTGAAATGCACCTTTACTATAATGATTTCCACTCCAGACTCTACATGAAAAAATCTAACTATAAATGTAGTACCCTCTGTCTGTCTGTCTGTCTGTGTGTGTGTGTGTGTGTGTGTGTGTGTGTGTGTTCTTTCAAATATCTCGAGAACTGTTCATCTGATCTACTTCACACTTGGCTTCCTGGGTACACAATGAACTTGGGGTTTGGAATTTGCAGCAGTTTGGACAGTGTTGGATATTGGATATTAATAAACTGTGAATAAAAATGGAGTGAAACACACAACACACTGTAACTGTAAGTAAGACTATGTTCCAACACTGGATTTTTAGTTATTACAAATGTTGATGAAATCTGTGGTTACACTCTTAAACATTACGGGCGCGGTTTTAAACGCATCATTAACGTTGTGAAAAACAGTATAGAAAAAGATCATGGTTTAGGTTAAAATGTATATATAATGTCACCTTAATTCCCTTAATACATTCCATAAACATATTTAAAGACAATAAACAATGAATGTAAAAGAAACAGTAACAATAAAAATAAAAATATGCACAATATAACTGTTTAACAATGGGAAACATGTAAGTGTACCAAGTTACTGAAGTATCCAAATTGAGACACGGCAAGTCTTTTTTTGACTCGATTGGTTCCCTCCACCCTGCTTGAATAAAAATATGAATTGCTTACATTTTCAAGAGATTTACAAAATTTGAAAAAGGACAGCACTGAATCAAAACAATTTCAGTTATATATTCAATTTGAATTACTTTAACTCTTTTAAACATTCTTTAATAAACCACTGATTTCATTATCATTTATATAACAAAACAAGAAAAGAAATATTGCATATTTATTACTGTTACTTATAATTTTTTGGGGGGGCATTTTAGGCCTTTATTTATAGGACAGCTAAAGACATGAAATGGGGGAGAGAGAGGGGGAATGACCTGCAGCAAAGGGCTACAGGGCAGAGTCGAACCCACAGCCGCTGCGTCAAGGAGTAAACCTCTGTATATGGGCGCCAGCTCTACCAGGTGAGCTAACCAGGCGGCCAACCTTTCATCCTCATTTATCGAATATAAAAAGCTACTTTTATCACAAATGAAAAATACTCCTGAATGTTACTGATGAGCCGGTTCAAGTGGTAAACATGTCCACATCTACTGTATCCTAAAGCTAGATCATTTACAACTCAAATATGGAGCTGCACCTAAGACACTGAATGTGACATTCTGTCTGCCTACTGTATGTTCTATATTAGAAATAATGTTACCCTCAACCATAAAATCTGCCTTAGATGCTTTTACAGTCACCGCTATAGTCTTTACCTCATTAATTCTCTATGAAGGAGCTCCAGAGTTTACATCTGGACTCTAAGAGAGAGATGTCGTACACTCACTAATATTACTTTGTCCTGACACTTATCTTAAACCATGCAGTATTTCTCTTTACAGTTTTTTCCGATTGCTAAACAACAGTGGGCACAACTGGAGTCACATGTGCAAAACTCAAACTACAGTCTGCACTACCAACAGTCACCTGAGCTAAACAGTTCACATCTCCTGCAAAACTCATTCCAAGCAACACAACTCTTAACACATGGCTCAAAACAGGCTCAGTGCAGCCAAACACTATGCACAACCCTCACTGAGATAACACACACTGTCACTCAGAACACACTGAGAGTAAAAACACTAGCATCAAACACCAATACAGAAAATACTAACTTTTCATCTTTACAGTTTGAACAATTTCAGTGACTTCATACAATGTAATATTTTCTTCATAGAAAAGAGTGACATTCTTTCACATGATTTATTTACATTTTTAGAACATAACAATTCTTTAAGGTAAATTAAAATTTGCAGTTTGCTTCAATAGTCTGTAGTAATTTACGGAATTACAGTAATGAGAAAAAAAAGGTAGAAACTAAAAGTACATACTGTAATTCGAACAAATAATTGAGGGGCTAATCCTGCCTCTCTCTAGCATCAGGCCAAAGGTTTTCATCAACATCACATCTAATGTTCTCTCTTGCCATGCACCTGGGGAAGAACCTTCTGGAGTGCCTTATCCATCCCTGGCAGTCCTCTGGACTCGTGTCCTCACATCCTGCACGCATGGCTTCCAAAAGAGACATTTGGTCATGTGGGTGGTGACCAAACACTTTCCACATCCAGGCAGAGAAAAACTCCTCTATTGGGTTGAGGAAGGGTGAATATGCAGGCAGGTACAAAACCATAAATCTGCGATGTGCTGCAAACCAATCTGTGACAGCTGCAGAGTGGTGAAAAGAAACATTATCGCAAACTATGACAAAAACTTGGGGGTTTCTTACTGGCTCCTCCTGTTCTGCTGGCACTAGCTGAGCATAGAGCTGTTCTAGGAAAGCTATATGCCTTTCTGTGTTGTATGGGCCAATGAGTGGTGTGTTGAGAAGCAAACCATCATTGGCCATTACAGCACACATGGTGATATTTCCCCCCCTTTGGCCTGGAACCTCCACAGTGGCCCTTTGACCTATAACATTCCTTCCTCTGCGCCGTGTTTTGGCAAGGTTAAATCCAGCTTCATCGATAAATACAAATGAATGTGGTGTTTCCAGTGCTTCCTCCAACCTCCGAAAAACGAAAATACGTGCACAGTTTTACTGTAGTAATGCTAGTGTTTTTTTTACTGTAAATATTTTTTATAGCTGTGTATGTAACCTCAGACGTCTTACCTGGACATATTGGTAGAACGTATTTTCTGTTTTGAATGTGTGGTTCACAGTTTTGACAGCAGTGTGTTAGCATTTGAACAAAGTGCTGTAAATCCACAGTGTTGTGCAGGTTGTGGTTAAAATCATGGGATAAGTGTGTAGAGTTTTGAAAACTGTGTTCAAGCAATGAAAAACGAACTAGAGTTTGGTCCACATGAACTGCTGCTGTGCAGACTGTAGTTAGAGTTTTGCACATGTGACTCCAGTTGTGCCCACTGTCGTCTAGCAATCGAAAAAAACTGTAACATCACAGTTCCACAGTGGATACACAGACAATCCTGATTTGAACGGGACTCGACTTGAGCCTGACACCTGAGAAATGACACCACTTAACACAGCATATGACTGTGATGTATGTTCTGGTTCCTGCTCTGTGGTTTGTTTACAGATTAGCATCAGGTCAAAATGTTTTCATTAGGGTGGGTCAGGGTTAGGAATAACTCTGATTACTGACCTCTGTTGACTGTACAGTGTAACTGCAGTTTAAATATCAATAAAATATTCTGAATGAGTCTTACAACGTCAGAAAAACAGACTGCATCACTCCGTCTGTCTACATATTGAGATTACCAAATCCTGATTTCCAACTGGAACACATTGTTTGGGCTTGTTGTGTCTCTCCAACATCCAACTGCATCCTGTTAAATGATTATTTACTTGAATCACAAATGTATTAAAATCAGTGTTTGTTGAACTGTAACATGCATGCTCCCTTGACAGTTTTACATTACAGTTTTTTTTGATTGCTAAACGACAGTGGGCACAACTGGAGTCACATCTGCAAAACGCTAATTACAGTCTGCACAGCAGCAGTTCATGTGGACCAAACTCTAGTTCGTTTTTCATTGCTTGAACACAGTTTTCAAAACTCTACACACTTATCCCATGACATACAACGTGCGCAACACAATATACACGTAGTATTTAACAGCACTTTGTTCAAATGCTAACACACTGCTGTCAAAACTGTTAACCACACATTCAAAACAGAATAGATTTCAGTCTGGGGCCTATCTAACACTGCTGATTGCAATTTTAACTGAAAGCCTAAGCAGGTGTCTTGTTTTAGACTAATTAGTGAACATATACGGTATTTATATACAGTAGAGAAAGCTCAGAAAGTCTTTTTTGTAATACAAACACCAAATAAGAATGAAACAATCATACACTGTACTGTTTGAGAGAAACAGGTAAAAGAGCAAAGATACCAATATGTTCAGGGAAGATGTCTGAGGTTATATACACAGCTATAAAAAAAGTGAAAAACACTGTATCTTTACAATACTGCGTTCTTACTGTTTTTCAGAAAGTAATGGAGGTGAAAGCAATAGAAACACCACATTCATTTCTATTTAGAGATGATGCAGATATCCAATGTGATGAAGAAAACTTGCCACATGATGCTGGAGAGAGGCAGGATTAGTCACACTATTCTTTGGTACTGTTACGTATGTACTTTTAGTTTTCTTTCCCCAGTAATTCCATAAATTACTAGAGACAAAATACTTTATTGAAGAAAACTGCTGATTTTCATTCCTTCTCGTTTACCTTATGTAATAATTGGTATGCTATACAATCTATATTTTTTCCTTAAATAAACTATTGAGTAGTGTCAAGTTACTCAAATTGTTCAAACTGTAAAGATCAGAAAGTTTGTAATCTCTGTATTGGTGTTTGATGCTAGTGTTTTTACTCAGTGTGTTCTGAGTGACAGTGTGTGTTATCTCAGTGAGGCCTGTGCATAGTGTTTGGCTGCACTGAGCCTGTTTTGAGACGTGTGTTAAGAGTTGTGTTGCTTTGAATGAGTTTTGCAGGTGATGTGAACTGTTTAGCTCAGGTGACTGTTGGTAGTGCAGACTGTAGTTAGAGTTCTGCACACGTGACTCCAGTTGTGCCCACTGTTGTTTAGCAATCGGAAAAAACTGTAACACAAATTCCCCAAATGTAATACCTCAAAGTCGCCACCAGATGTCGATGTACACCACGGAATCTTTTTGTCAAGAAACATGCTGCTGCAGTCTTTACCATGGTCCATTGATGTCAAATATTAACGAGGCTTATGCCTACCATACACTATTAAAGGCCGAATATCCACGTAAGGAGGTTAGTTGGGGTGGTGGATGGGTCAAACAATACCGGACTTTTACCCCAGAGACCGGGGTTCCCCGTTAACCGTCCTGTTATTGTCGCGCGTTCCCTGCGGCCGTCTCCCGGTGTGTGAGGCATCCTCCCCCCTGGGTGTGTCTTTTGCTTTGCCCGTGAATCTCCCTATAGACCATTTAGTTCTAGCCACCGTGAAATAAACAACAAAAACGTCCCCGTGAACACGTATCAATAGATTTAAAAATACGTGACCATTTGACGTACTGCCGTGAGACTATATAGCCTACAAAAATTAAAGCATCTAGTTCAGTCACAATGTTGGAAATGATGCTTCAGCATAATCCAACACAAACATCTGGCAAAAGAGGTATCATCATACAGTAAATCAATTCTTTTTTCTTTTTTTTTATTAACAAATGAAAATCAAGAAAAAGCAAATAAGGTAGACAGAGGAAGTGCACCAAAGAGCAACACTGTAGCGACCAAAAACAGCCTCCGAGACTTACGGAGGAGGCCAGTTTTACAACAGGGAATATGATGGTTTTCTTTCCGGGTTTGGCTCCTTGCTCCCCAGGGCTGAGTCAGCTGTACAGCTACTCAAGCTAACTGGCTAACTGCAGCTAAATACAGTTAGCAGTTACTTTAGCAACACATATGTTAGCCTAAAGCTAACGTAATCTGTCCAAAACTCCTAAATCACCTTACTACATCGACTGTCGTCAAACTGGTCTTAAAACTTTTATGACATCTTAATGACAAGTCCAAATGGTTCCACTTTACTTGAGGTCAAGGACATTTTTTATGACATAATATTAAAGCATTTAAAAGTGTAATCAAACTTCATGGCATTTTTATGACAAGTCCAAATTGTTTCCCGTTAATTGAGGGCAAGAAAAATATTCATGACACAGTTATAATGGTCTCATGACCGCAGAATCAACCACTCATGGCAGTGTAACGCATGAAGCTAAATAGTGTTAAGTTTGATAGTAGTTAGGTTATTAGGCCTGCCTTGACATGTTTATTACTATGTTATGTTATGTTGTCTTACTTCATTTCAAGTTGTCATAACACAAACATCTCAAACAATGCTAACTTAGCATTAAAAGTGTCTTAATTTTCCGAATTAAACTGAATGACAACAGTCATAAACATTCATAAAGACTCCAGTCCTTCATGTTAATGACTGGTCTGATGTCATGGTTAGGAGTCATCAGCTCACCAAACAGCTTGATTGATTCAGCTGATTCATCAGAGGTGAGCTTGATTTATACTTCTACTCCACTAGCCTACATTTCAGAGGCAGTGATTGTACTTTTTACTGTACTACACATATTTGATACCTTTAGTTACTTTGCAGATTTAAGGTTATAATACGAAATATAATCTACAAATAAATTATTATATATTATTATGGATAAAAATGAGACTTTATTCATCCCTCTTGTGAAATGTACAAGCTACCTTGCAGTATATGGGCCTATAGAAAAAAACTGCAACATTAAAGCAATGTACATTACTGCAACCATAATTATAATTCAATAATATAATATACATTATTCTAAAATGGGTCATTCTTCATAATGTGTACTTTTACTTTTTGTATCTTTAGCTATATTTCAATGCTAGTACTTTTTACTTTAAATTTTTTAATGCATGCGTTTAACATATATTGTACAATGTGGTATTGCTACTTGTACTAATTTAAAGATTTGAGTACTTCCTCCACCTCTGTAATTCCAAAATGTCACTTTTAGCAGTTTGATAAATGTGGGCCCTGATCTGTCAGCATGATAACAGTGATGGGAATAAGAAGATGAAAACACATGAAAATACTTGTAATAAAGTTTATATTGTGTATTGTGTTGAGTCTGAAGCAAACACACTTGAAATGCAAAGTTTCTTTTGTCTTCTTTATTGAAAAGCAGGAAGTGTGCAGAATGAAGTGATACAGAGCTTTGATTTTTAAGCATATAATAAAGTTATTGTCAAAACGCCATTTGAAATAGTTTGATTGTATTAATGGACATCAAGTTTAACAGTAGAACCCAGATATCATTGGTACTTTCTGATATTACCAGTAATATTACTGTAATATAATAAATCACATTGTTTTATACACTGAAGAAAAAGAGAAAATTAAATTAAAGAGGCTATCAGCAAAATGATTTAAGAATATAGTTGGACTCTGCTTTCCACTTCAGTGAGTGTTGTGAATTCTCAGCTCTGCTTCCTTCAAGAAGGCTTTCTCAGCCGTTCACTGATAGAAACACAGGTACTCAGTGTTGCCGTAAGTGCCTGTGTTGATATTTCTTTCGATAACAGAGACACCAGCCTTCTCATACACTGCTACAGCAGCAGGGTTAAGAAGCAGGGACATGGCCTGAATGGGCTTGGTGACACCATCTTTCTTGTACCACAGGTACACCTGGTTGCCTCCAGTCCCCTCGTTGAGGTTGACACTCACTGAAGTGTAACCTTGCTGCTGAAGGGACTGATACTCAAGATCATTGGTGGAGATATTCAGATCAGTGAGAGCACGCTTGGGGTCGGTGGTCTGACGGTACCAGATGAAGACATTGGGACCTCCTGCATCTCTGTTAGTATCTTCATCCACACGGATGTAACCTGCCTTATAGTAGTCGGGGTCTGATCCGTAGGAAGCAGCGGCAGAGACATCACAGATGTAGGTTTGTTTCTCTCTCTTCACCCAGGCGTAGATCAAGTTCCCTCCAGTGTTGCGGTTCAGACCACAGGCCGATCTCTCCCAGCCTGTGCTGAACTTAAGGGCTTCACTTTCTGCATCTGTAGTGAAATCAATCTCCACTATGGGAGTGTGGAACTCCCCGGACCCTCTGAAGTACCAAAGGTAGATGACATCACCTCCTGCTCCAGCATTGAGATCTTTATTGATCTTTGTGTACCCTGCATTGATCAATCCAACAGCCATGTCATCGTTGAATGTAAATTGAACCCTGGTGATTGGTACTGACCCATTTTTGTACCAAAGATAGATGGCATTTCCTCCTGCTCCTTGGTTCAGATTAACATTAATTTTGTTGAAGCCTTGTGACTGGAGCTTTTGCTCCTCAGCGTCATTAATGGACACATCAAGTTCTGAGATGTAGGCCATTGTAGATAACTGCATAAAAGAAAGACACGTCATTTGTTCGTATGTATAATGTATATATTTACTGTTTATGATTGTCACCTTGTGAATATGGTGTGGAATACACAATAGTGAGTAAACCCAATACGAAAAGTTAGCAGCATGACTCTGCCTTTTGAGATGAGCTCCAATATGATTATGACAAATTAAAATATCAATATCAAATGTGGATCACTATTATGACATCTAAAATTGTATTTTAAATTTGCATGCTGCACCTATTTATACTGAATATAGTAACTTTGAAATAGTAAAATGTATGTTCCACATAAAGTAAATAAAGTTCTTGAAGACTTACGTGTCTGCTGACGTTGAATGTTCGGCAGGAAGAAGTCAACTGGTCTGCTGAATTCTGTTGTACTCACCACAAGTCAGCTGCCTTTATATAGAGAGATGCTAGGGCTAATTGTGCAACCACTACTTGTGAGGAGTCATATTCCACAGACTTTTTTTTTTTCTCCAAATACCTTGATAAATAATCCTGATTACTAATCGATTACACACACACACACACACACACACACACACACACACACACACACACACACACACACACACACACACACACACAGATTTACAGTTTAAACACTCCCAAATTTGCATCATAGAATATTTATAGAAGAATTACAGCATGACTTTTCTTCATGTACTGGCTTCAAAACTGATGATACTTAACAACCATTTGGTCTGTTGTTGTACAATGGAAACAAAGCATTAACTTTAATATTGGGTTTTTGATAATCCGGGTGGTAACAAGGCATCGATTTAAAAACATCGGGTCCTCCCCGAGAAAATAGAAAAGTTTGAACATTAAACACTTCATTTCCTGCATTCAGGTGAATTTTTATGCACATATTTCTACCTTTTTTCTGAATCAATTTATGCTTGAAATATATTTATGTGAAGGGAAACAGATTACAATCCAAATATAAAAACATAACATAATGGAATATATTGCAATAAGGCTCTTAAGCATTCTATATTGCATTCATCTATTTATTCTCCTTTGGATCGACTTTTCTAATTATATGTGAGTTAGTCACACATGTAGCCTAGGCATCATTTACTCTTCCTCCCTCTTTTGCATCTTTTGTTGAGGAAGTAACCTCCTTAAATGGGCATATGACAATTATTCACCTCAATTCACAATGTGCAGCTCAAGCAAAATGCTAATATCACGTGCACCTTCCTGTTTTCCTGTTAATCTAGCACATTTTAACCTTCTATATTTTACAGCTCTAAAAGAAACAGTTTCACAGTTACATTTAAAAAAAGATGTTTTTAAATGTATCGCTCTAAAGATAATGATTTACTATATACATTTCATTTAGTCAGATCAGTTTCCCCAGGCCTTTAAAAACTCCAGTATTAAACACTCAATTAATCTGGATGTTACAGCAATAAGTAACTATAGGCCTATATCAAATGTTCTGTTTTTGGGATACATCATTTAAGGGATGGTTTTTCAACATATCCATGCTTTTATGATGATGCATCATCCTTTTTCATAATCCATTTCAGTCTGGATTTCGACCAAACCACAGTACTATGACTGCACTTAGTAAAGTTTAAATGACATACAGTACATCTGAATAATGATGCATCCAAAACATTTGTATCGGTATGCCTAGACCCCAGTGCTGCATTTGATACAGTTGATCATAACGTACTACTTGACAGACTGAAAAAGTGGGTGGGACTTACTAGCAATGTGCTAAATTGGTTCAAATGTTACTTACAACATAGGGACTATTTTGTCTCAATGGGTAATTATGAGTCTCAGCAAACAAAGATCACATGCCTCAAGGGTCGATTATAGGAACGCTTCTGTCCAATGTCTACATGCGTCCCCTAGCTCAGATTATGGAACATTACAACATCTCTTATCATACTTATGCAGATGACACACAACTTCATAATTCGGCGTTACCACATGACTACAGTCACAAGATCAGTGCTCACCTTGACTCCATGTCATCAAAAGCTAGAAAAATCAAGCCAGAAATCTTGGTGTAATTATTGACTATGACCTGAATTTTAACAACCACTTAAAAACTATTACTAAATCTGCCTATTACCACCTGAAAATATAGCTTGAATTAAGGGTTTTCTGTCTAAAGAAGACACAGAAAAACTTCATGCGTTCATTTTCAGTAAGGTAAGTTATTGTAATGGTCAATCAAATCTGGCAGCTGATCCAGAATGCTGCTGCCAGAGTCCCTACAAACACCAGGTGAACCAACCATATTACACCGGTCCTTAAATTACTACACTGTTTTCCTGTGAGTCATAGGATAGATTTTAAAATCTTACTAAGGTTGTCTGGGACAGATTTGTTGTGTGTTCCCAGAACTAGGACTAAACAAAGTGAAGTGGCATTTAGTCATTAAGTCCCTCAGCTGTGGAACAAACTCCCTGAATGCCTAAGGTCTGCTCAAACTGTTAGCTTATTTAAATCGGGGCTGAAAACATTATTGTTCACTGCAGCTTTCTTATAAATTTGATACATCATTTTAATTCTTAACTAATTATTCTTGTCTTTAAATGTACTCCTACTGGCTTATTTTAATAATTTTAACTTTCTTTGTTTCTTAAAAGTACTTTTATTGTTTATTATGATGCTTTTTGATGCCTCTGTAAAGCACTTTGAGTTGCCTGTATGAATTGTTCTACAAATAAACTTGCCTTGCTTTACATGGCCTGTGTCTGTTAAGTGATTTTAATAAAACAATTTCTTTATTTGTGTGGAGTGCTAATATCAGTAACAATGATCTAATATTTTTTACAAGAAAATTGTCTGGAATGGAAACAAAGAAAAGTGAATCTGAAACGGGGAGGACATTCTGCTGCTGGTGGACAAGCTGAGAAATCATATAATAAGAATGTTCAGGGCCGTGCAGAGACCTTTGGAAGGGCAGGTGCTCAAAGTATAAAAGGGGGACACATGGAACAAGGCTTTAAATAGGGCTGTGCTCAAAATATCAATACATCAATATATTGTGACACATTCCTTTCTGATAAGTGTATCGATACGGATGCTTCTCTATTTATATGGCAGCAAATGTTGTTATGCAGTTTTGAAAAAGAATCAGAATAGAAAAGACCATTTTAAGGTCAAAAGTTAAAAAAACTATTTTCTTTGCACCTATTAATAACTCTGGAATTACAAACTGAAGTGTCTTAAGTTGTCCCAATCTGAAGGCTTTTTCTTCTCTGTTATACAGAATAGCTGTTATAGTAAACTCTGTCTAGGACATCGTCATTATACAAAATCAACGTGGCCTGTTTCGTACAGTACAGTATAGTTTTATTTAATGCCTTATCAGCAGGGGTTTGTTATTTGGGGGGGCTCTCCCTAGGGCGGTCCGGGGGTATGCCCCTCTGAGGAAAAAAGAAAGAAAACTAAACCGCTAAATGGCACTTTCTGTAGCGTTTTGTGCAAAGAAATGGAGAAATTGAGTCTAACATGATATGTGCAAAACTGCAAGGTTAAGAGCCTATAGCTTTGCATTGTTGTAGTATCATATAACAGATATTAGGGAATTTAGCATTTACATTACTGTTAATCAGTCATCACTTGATTACACATTGTATTACCTTGTTATGATATAAGAAGTGACCCATACAATGTTCAAAACATCATGTGCTATAAGAGTGCAGCATATGACAGTAGCAACAGCTGACAAGATTTGGGTCTGTGGTGACCAGGTCCACCTCACACAAACTTCCTTCTCCCATTCTCTCTCTTTACTACAAGACACACAAACACACACACACACACACACACATACACACACACACACACACACACACACACACATAGACGGCGGCGAGTGGGGCTCTCCGTGGCCGGCTCGGAGCCCTGCCACTGGAGGACATGCGACAGCGAGAACCGGTTCAACGGCTTGGTCAGCGACATGAACTCGTAGCGGCTCCCCAAAAGTTGTTTAAACAATAAGTCTTCTAGAGCTTCTACATTCATGCTAAATAACAGACATGACCTAATTAATTCTTTAGAAACTAGGTTTGGGGTGAGGCAGTCAAAGGCTGATTAGGCTTAATCAGTATTGAAACAATCCTTTTCGACTCAGTTTCAGTGTCACTCATTCACACAACTGTTTACATTTTTAAGTTACATTTTTTACCTAAAAGTATATTGTTAAAACATAAGCATGGTTTTAACTTTTTTATCTTCAACAGTAGTTGACCCGCGGTGAATTGTCTGCAGTTCTGGGCGGGTTGTTGCCGTGTTGTGATTGTTCTCATCTTATCTCCGCCGAGACAAAATTGTGACATATTTAAACTGCAAGCAGGCACATCCGGACACATGAGCAGGCTTATGTGCCGGGGCTGAGCCCCGGAGAGCTCCGGCCCAATTTAACCCCTGCACACAGCAATATAAACAACAGCTCCATGCTCTCTTCACGTCGTTCTTGTTAAATAATAATAATAATAATCAGTAAACATTACAAACACACTGTAAAAAAGTACAGACCCATTTAGTTATGTCCACTTATTTCTTATTTTTAACTGAACACGCTTATACAAGTTTTGGATTTGGAACTCAACTTTATGAGTTTTTGAAAGTTAAACTTGCATTTATTCATTGGGTCCACTATTTACATTTTTTATCAGATATGTATGTGTTGATTGAACTTGGGTATGTAAGTTATCAGTTGAAAAAAAAAGTGTGTGTGTTGCAACAAAAAATGGTTGCCTTTCGATTTTAAAATAACCTGTCTTCACAGCATAGTTAAAGCATGGACAGAATAAATTGATTATACACCGCAGATAAGAGTATGTAGCCTATGCAAATTTCTACTAAAATATAACAAGTGTTGTGGCAAACAACAAAGCACTAGTGGGAGGAGGGAGTACCTGTCAAAGGCTTGTGAATTGTGAATTTGGCATTTCACTCTTCTCATATTGAAATGTACCGAAAAGTACTTTTCAAAAGTCAAACAGCTCCGCCACATTTAGCCCAACCCCAATCTACATACTGCAGTCAGGTGCAATTGGTTCATTGGCTGGTCAATTCCCATGATGCAAGGCGGTAAATAGAGTTGTGTTAAAATTTGCTGAAAAGTTTGCAATTTGTTTGCATTTTGTTTGAATTCCGTTTATTAAACGTGTGCTTGAATGTAGTGTTTTGTTGCCTGGTAATTGTCATTGTTGTGCTGGTTTACATTTGTAACCATGAGTTAAGTGACTGTTATTTTTGATAAGAAGAGCTGGAGTATTGCAGCATTAGACTTCGAGTAGTAATAGGCTTCCTTCAGCTATTAATCTGCGGTGTGACACTTCACTAGCCCAAGTGATGCAAGATCAGAGGCTTTAGAGGGGCCCCTATTTTGCATGGGGCCCTGGGGCAGCTGTACCCAAGCACCCATACTATCTCCACTATAAATGTGGTTATGTTATTATAACTTTAAACCGTGAGTTGTAATAAAGCAGAAAAGTATGTCTGTTATACTAGGCAAGGAAGGTTTCTTGCATTATTAAAGAAAGTAATTTATTTGTTTTAACTTAAAGTATGAAGTTAAACTAAGTAATTAAAAGTTAAATCAACTAAAATAACAACTTTAACAAAACTAGAACACTGTAGTTACATCACCCTCATTAACTTTAATTTCTAAGTTGAAACAAAAGCAGTCTTCAAGTTGAGTGAACTTCGATTTTCAAGGCTGAAGGTGAACTTTCATTTCCAAGTTAAACTACCATGAAATTTATTACACTGTGTGATCTTTTAGTAAAAACATTAGTCTGCTTAAGTTGAAAGTATAACTTCAATTGCTGCCTTAAAAACATGAGTACACCTAACTTGAAAAGACAATTGGTATGAATACAGTTAGTTGAAATTAAATGTAAAATTGTATGTTTGTTTAACAAAAAGAAGCAAGTTTCCTTGAATATACAATGTAAGATAGATGGTTGTTTTAACTTACAGTATCAAGTTCTAACAATAAATTATTATTAATTAAACATCTTCTCTAACTTACCTTTGTGAGTTGAAATAGCATACAATTGTATTTTTGCTTGACAAGAGGAAGCAAGTTTCCTTGAGTGGACAATGTAGTATTGATAATTGTTTTAAATCACAGTATCAAGTTCAAACAATAAATGATCATTAGTTAAACATATTCTATAATCTAACTTTGTGGGTTGAAACAACACTATTCTTAATGTTGGCTTTACTCACATTTTTAAGGCAGCAGTTGAACTTAAATTTTTAAGTAGAACCACCCTGATAATTTTTACAGTGCACACCGTTTCGCTGAGAACAGCACTTACCAGCAGATCCTCTCCTTCTGGTGCGATATTAAAAAATGCACGTGCGGCAAATCGTCCCGGTCTGAATGAGGTCGTCAGGTGAAAGGTCATCATGTGGTTCATGCTATTTATGAATAAATTACTATTCATTAATTTACTAATAGTTAGATTTGGGCAGGCCTTCACAAATGGACCTTTAATTAAATGTTAAATTTTTTTTTTGCCTTGACAAAAGGGCATTTTGGGCATCAAGGGGCAAAGGGGCAGGTGCTCAAGCACCCACCGCCCCTCCCCCCTCTGCACGTGCCTGGTTGTACAACAATGACAAGTGGAGACAATAAGCACGGACAGTGATTGCAAACAAAATCACTATCAGCTTTATTGTTATTGTCCACACCCCTGATAAATGCCAGTGGAGTAACTCATGTTCAAATTAATGCAAATATTAGACTGAAGCTACTCTGTTCTGAATTAGAGTATTATGCTCAGCAATGCTACAAACATATCACAGGTGTCTGCTCACGCTCTCTCACACACACACACACACACACACACACACACACACACACACACACACACACACACACACACACACACACACACACACACTCCCAAATTTGCATCATATAATTTCAAAATTACTGCAAGCATTTTCTTCATGGTCTTGTTTCAAAACTGATGATGAAAGTTATTTGTTTATAGTAAAATTAAACCATATTTGCTGCTCTCTGTCTCAAAGACTTATCTTCATGCCATCATTATGTCCACTTTGTCGTATTGTTTACCTGTTTGGTCACTTACAACAAATGAGATTCTTGAACCAGTAATAAGACTCTATAACAAAGCCTATAAGCTACATGTTAGGCTTCCTGGATGGACTCACCACTGTACTGCACTATCTCTGTGTAATGCCTTGACATTTGAGAATTATAAATTAAGCAAAGACATGCATGCAACTAGGACTACAGTTGAAAATTAGCCCACTGGCTAACACTGGCGCATTTACAGAAATGTTGATTAATGTGCATTGTCCTAATATAAATAAACATATCTTCAAGCCATTGGATAAAACTGTATTATCAAATTTTAAATGGTCACACTGCAGCTGCTCTGTCTACGTTGGTTCCAAAACCCAGTTCAAGGTCCGAGCGCATTACAAGATCTGCTACAAATGGACTTTTGCCTCTACCGGCTTTTAGAAACTGTTATGGACAGAGATCTTTTTTCTATGTGCTCACTAAAGTCTGGAATGACATTCCACAGCACATTAGAACTTTAACGTCAATAAGATCATTTAAATTAACATTTGCTCGCTATTTAATGGAGAGGTACACCTGTGACCATTGAGTCAGCTTTATGGCTTTGCCCTGTTGCTCATTCTCCTGGTCTGTGTGTTTGTTACTGTTCTGTCTAGGAGTTTTTGTTGTGTATGTGGTGTTTATGTTCTGCAGAGCAGGAACCTGCTGATAATCAGTTTTACACTGAGTCAGGCCCGATTGTCTTTAATCTTTTCCTGTTTAATAAATAAAAAATGAAAAATGAAATGATGACAAAGCAGCACACAGACACACAGACTCACAGTAAATACAATCCCAAATTTGTGTTTAGTTGTTTTTTTGTTGTTTGTGACTAACATGTCTCACAATATAATAACTGAATTGACGTGCACACATGTATGCATTCAATTGAAAGAACGTATTGATTGTGTTGAACATATGGACTTTATGTTTATGTTTAATTTTTCAAAGTGCATCTTCTGACATATTAGTTATTGGTGCACACATATGCTTCTAAGAGGAATAAAAGCTAGAAAGCAATGAGCTGTGACCCCACTGTTGGCAGGGAAAACCAAGTTATTAAAATATTTTAAAGTCATCTGTGTAGACACATTTTAACATTTGGTTTGAAACCATTATAACATCTATATGTTATTCTGTTTTAACCCACTCAAACCCAAACTATTTATGGAAATGACAAGCTGCCAGGATACAAAGATGAACTACCAAATATACACCAGAAAAATCGGAGTTAATAATTATTTACCTGTGAACATGTGAATGCTGCTTTATTCCAAACAAAATTGTATTTCACTTCATCAGAATATTTTTTAACATGCTCAAAATCATCTCAATATCTAGATACTCAAATGAAAACATTTACAAGCATATATGACCAGTTGTACATAACATATTGATCAGAAATGCATCTTACCATTTACAAACCAATATTACAAACATGGAAATAAAAACACTTGAAAAACATTCCACATATTAAACAAACATTTTGAAGTTAAGTAATCTAACATTTTCTTTCTGAAATGTTTTCTGTACATATTAATGTCAAAACACATATATGTATTTTGACAAAAGAATTCTCTAAGAGCCAACCTAGGAGTAAGAAAGTTATTTGCTGAGTAAGAAAAAACAGAATAAGAGAATAAGGCACATTTATCAAGGGACTTCCAACGTACAGCAAAGTGTGAGTGTAACATTTAAGAACAACTTTATGTGATCACATGATTTACTTTGTGAATATTCCAAAAAACTACAGGTCCCATGAACATAGAAAACATATTGAGTGAAACACACTGTAACTGTAAATATGGCTATGTCCCAACACTGGATTTGTAGTTATCACAAATGTTGATGGAAAAATGTTGTTAACATTGTTATAGAAGACACAGTTTGGTAAGGTCTAGGCACAAAAACTACTTAAAAACTTGAAAAAGGTCATGACTTAGGTTAAAATTTGTATATCGTCACCTTCCTAAAATAATGGCCTATGTTATTTTTTCAGGTTTTTCAGAAAACACAAAAAACTGAACAAAATATAATTTGTAAGAATATAATTTCACTCAAAAATGTTACTACAATAGATGACTATTGACATACTACAGTTTTTTTCAGTCGCTAACAAGCATTTGTCCAATCAGTTGTCACATTTTCAAAACTCTAACCACAATTAGCACAGCATCAGTCTTTTTTGGCTATACAATTCACATATTTCATGTCTTTTTCACACAATATGCAGTCAGTGAACACATTTCCACAACGCTTACATTTTTTTAACAGACAAGCTATACCTCCCAACAAAATGATGGATTGTTTGTGTAGTATTTACGAATGTTAACACACAACATCCCACAATAGCAAAAACAATTATCCAAACCTTAGATACAGTATAAAAACATCTGCTTCTGCAATGATATTAGTTCAAAAACAACATAACAACATAAAAAAAAAAAAAGACAATTGAAAAATTGACACACAGCTGATTTATGGTTGGGTAACCACAGCTGATTCCAGTCAGACAGACTCAGTATTACAGGGTTTATTTACTTTCAAGTAAATGTTTAAAGCAGACTTTGTGGATGTTTTTTTGGAAACAGAAACAGAAAAATACAAACACTGTAATTTTTTTGACTGAAGTAAAGAAGAGCGGGAAAAGAAGGGGCTGGCAAAGTGGGAGAGATGAAGTCGGGAAAAGTGAAGAAGAGGGGAGAAGGCGAAATAAAGTAAGCAGAGCAGTCAGAGAATAAAAATGAGGAAAAAGAGTGGGAGCAGTGAGGAGAAGTAGTGGGAGAAGTGCAAATAGGGGAACAGTGGGAGGAGCAGTGAGAGGACAGCAGTGAGGAACAGTGAGGGGAACAGTGAAGGAGAAAAAAAAAAGAGATAAGGGCTGGGGAGAAGAGCAGGCCCAAGGAGAGGGTAAGGTAGAGGTGTAATAATGCGTGGTGGTGGCATCCCAAGGGCTGCAAGAACAGTAGTCAGTGATGAAATTCGTGCCACTATCATTGACCATGTAATCAACCACGGTCTTTCACTAAGAGAGGCTGGTGAAAGAGTGCAACCCAAGTTGAGGCAGTCAACGGTTGCCTCCATTATATGCATCTTTCAACAAACCAACAGGTAAGTATTGTATTTTACATGGATTGTTTCTATTCTCACTTGACATGTCAATAAGGTCATACAGTAATGCATATGTTGAATTTCTTTTGTCCCTCTAAAGAATGCAACGTCTTCCACCCTCTGGCGGAAGAGGAAAGCTCCTCAATAATGACCAAGTGCTTGCCATTGTAGAAATGGTTGTTGCAAATAATGCAATAAAACTGAGTGAAATTCAAGTTCGAATTGTGGAGGACCATGAGATATTTAACAATATCGAAAGCATCAGCCTCACAACCATTACGCGGACATTGTCTAAACACAGAGTGTGGATGAAGCAGCTCTACACTGTTCCCTTTGAGAGGAACAGTGAGAGAGTCAAGGAGCTACGACGACAATATGTCCAGGTATAGTGTATATTCAACTCAATGTCCAGTTCTATAAGCTTTGCACTTTGCAAGAAGATAACCTACACAGTAATAGGTTACAGTACAGTATGATATACAATAATGACATGATATACATGAACTTTGTTTCAGAGAGTTATGGAATTGGAGGCCAACCAGGCCCCTCATGAATTTATTTCCATAGATGAGGCAGGATTCAATCTGTCCAAAAGGCATCAACGTGGACGAAATATAATTGGAAAGAGGGCCACAGTTGATGTGCCAGGACAGAGAGGGGCAAACATCACCATGTGTGCAGCAATGGCAAATGCAGGATTACTCCTTCACCAATGTCAGGTTGGACCCTATAATACCGAGCGCCTCCTCGCCTTTCTCAATGATCTCCACCAGCGCCTGGTACCAGAGCAGGATCAGGAGGGTGAAAACATGAGGACCTTTGTCATTTCCTGGGACAATGTTGCTTTCCACCATTCGCAAGCAATAACATCATGGTTTGAAAACCACCCAAGACTGGTAAGTCTCTTCCTTCCACCCTATTCACCTTTCCTCAACCCCATAGAGGAGTTCTTTTCTGCATGGAGGTGGAAGGTTTATGACCATCAGCCACATGACCAGATGTCCCTCCTTGAAGCCATGGATGCAGGGATATCACAGGTCATGATTGCCAAGGGTGGATCCGACATGCCAAGCGGTTTTATCCCAGGTGCATCGCCTTGGATGATATCAGATGTGATGTTGATGAAAACATGTGGCCTAACCCTGAAGATCGCAGGGATTAGATACAGTCATTTTGTGCTTTTTTGTTCCCCCTTTTTATTTGGGCTTTTTGCTGTTTTTTTTTTTTTTTTACAGAATGCTCTTGTGTTTCATGGATATTTTGTTCACTGTAAGCATTACTGTAAATCTTTTTCTGTTCTATTACTGTATACTGTGTTTCTACTGTACTTCCTTTAGTAAACAGTAAGGACCAAAAAACTGATTTGCTTTTTACTGAAATGTGTTTGAATGTAAACATTATTGTACATGTGGACATACAGTTCCCAACCAAGAAATTTAGTGTAAAAGGTGGATTGCATGTTTTGCATGCAAATACCTGAAACATAAGTCTATGCAGTTTTTATAATGTCAACAATAGCCAGTATTTTGAAACCTGGTGTACTTTGATTGACTGCATGTACCTTGTGAAGTGAAAACAAGTGTTATTCTTTGACAGAATAATTTCATTTTGAATCAGATTTCCAGTGTTTTGGTAAAGTCAGTGTGTGCAGAGAAACATGTGTTCTGTCTTGAAATGGAGAGTTAGTATATATTTAACAAAATGTGTTTTTGAAAAGAAAATTATCCATTTGGCCAATTGTGTTTTGTAGGTGTCAGTCTGTGTTAAGAGTTTAGAAAAACTATCCCAAGTATGGGTAAGCGCTTGTTAGCGATTGAAAAAAACTGTAATAACAATTATGCAACATAATAGGAATACATGCCTTTGTGACACAATCAGTGTGTTTACCTCATCACCAACCAATTGTGGACGAGCCCTGAATCATGGAAATAACTTCAGTGATAGAGTGGTAGATTTTTGTTCTTCTTGAAGCGGCTGTCATTTTGAAAAGCTTGTAAAATTGCCTAAGTCACATTGTCTTTTGACTTAGGCAAAATAAAATGGCCTATGTCCCACTCTTGACATAGGCCGTTATAATAAAAGGTGTAGAATCACATGACCTGTTCAATTGAGGATGTAGGCAATTTCACCAGAGGTGGCCAGCACCATGAGGAGATGATTTAGGCAAAAAAATCATTTTTGTCAAAAAATTACTTAAATAAAAGGCTTTATGGTTTATTTATAAATGTGCAAAAAGTTCAGGAGATATACTTTGTGCAATGTGCAGGTATATAGTCCAGGATGTAGGTTAATGCAACGTGAAGAAGAGTCAAGTTGCTTATTTACTGTTAATTTGAATAACTTACCTTTTATCCTCATTTATCTGAAATAAAAAGCTACTTTCATCACAAATAATCCTGAATGTGACTGATGAACCAGTTCAAGTAGTAACTTGGAACACCATGTACACATCTACTGCATCCTAAAGACAGATAATCTACAAATCAAATCTGGAGCTGCACCTTAGACACTGAATGTTAAAGTTTGTCTTCCTACTGTAGGTTATATGTTCAACATATAGATGATGCTCTCACAGTCACCGCTATAGTCTTTGACTTATCAGTTCTTCCTCTATGGAGGAGCTCCAGAGCTTACATCTGAGAGAGCTGTTTCTGCTCACACTCACAAATATTACTTTGTCCTGACACTTTTCTTAAGCCATGCAGTATTTCTCTTTAACATCACAATATCCACAGTGTAACACAGAAAATCTTGATTTCAACGGGACTCGACTTAAACACCAGAATCTTAAAAGTCAAACATGAAATATGTTCCTTTGTACAGATTTGACTGAATTTGATGACTACTGCAATATTCGCCATGCTATTGACCCAGTGACCTGTAATTGACCTACATTATATGACAGAAAAATGACTCCACTTTAGTAGTCAGCATGTGGTTCTGGTTCCTGCCCTGTGGTTTGTTTACAGATTATCATCAGGTCAAAAGGTTTTCATTAGGGTGGGCCAGGGTTAGGAATTACTCTGATTACTGACATCTGTTGACTGTACACAAAAAAATGCTAGGTTATTTTAATAACCCAAAAGCTGGGTTAAGGCTGTTGGGTTATAGGTTGGGTGGGCGACCTTATGTTGGGTTATGGAACAATTTTGTTTCCTGGCACAAGTAACACAACATTATTGAAACGGACCAAATTAAATTTGATCAGCATGTTGCTTTTTTCCATTGCATTGTTGTATAGATGATTTTACTGATTTCAACACATTTTTATTTGTTATTTGGTGGGTAAAAAGAGTTTCTCACCTTTAAATAAAAAGTGTCCTATTAAATAATCAATTCATTTCATCAAAAATGTATCAAAATCAGGGTGGCATAGGGTGGCAAATGCCACCCTAAAAGAAAGCCTTGGCAGCAACAAATTAAAAGTTATGGCCAATTTGACAATTTATGAGCGCGAATCTCCAATGTCCGACTGCAGCACGAGATGACGCCAGAGCTAGTGCATCTCGTTGCAGCCTGCGGGAAGGAGACCCACCCCCACATCCAAGTCAGCCATTTTCTTTGCTTACGTCACTCCCCATACACTCGAACGGACCAAAACAGCCTGGTAGCATTTTTTACTATGAAGGACATTATTTGGGTAAATGCCATGTTTTCATTTTGAATCTTTTAATTTTTGGTGTTACACATTTAAAACATGCTTTTTTTGGGCCACAGCTGATACATTATCCGGACTTCTTTCAGCGGATTGATTGATAGCTCCAGAGTGAACAGAACTGTGTGCATGGCAACGCTCTGCTATGCATGGCAACGGTGTGTTATCCTTAGCAACGGTCTGTTATGTAAGGGTTAATGCCCGACGAGGTGTCCATTGTCAGGTATTAATGCACGACGGCGAGGCGTGAACCGTCCGACGCGAAGTCCATTAATACCTGACAATGGACACCTCGAAGGGCATTAACCTGCTTATACCATGGTCACTTGCCAAATAACACATTTTTAAAACATTAGTTCATATTTTAATTAGTTTTACAATCGAAATCTAAAGTTTATCCAAACAATAACTCCGTTTCCCTGGTTACGCCTGACGGTTTGACTAATACCTGGAACAATCATTCCCATCCATCAGGTTCTTATGCAATGCAAATGTTGTTCTCTCCACCAGGAATTATGAAGAACCTTAGATACGACTTGCCTCCCTTAGCAACCGGAGATATTTATATAGTCCGCTCAGCTGGTAGAACCCTTCAGTTTAGCTACGAGCCAGAAAGCTAACGCTATGCTAGCAAGATCCAAAGTCAATAACATTGACTGATTGACACAGTTGGCAATCAGTAAAAATAATTTGACATTATGTTGAACAACAAGACAAGCTAGCTATCCAGCCATGTCATTGTCCCCAAAACAATATAACGACTTTTACGAAGAATTTGATCCGCGATGTGTAACGTTACTGTCGGCTGCAGCAGCGCAGCATGAAGCAGCGAGCTGAACAGCGAACGGGATGTGAGATAACGTTATTCGCTGTGAAACAAAGTCAGTCCAGAGGGCCAGTAGAACTTACTTCTTGCAGCCTGTGTGTTTTAGCGCCATCCTGTGGTGTTCAGAGGACGAGTTGGAAATAATAAATCCACATTTCCTTATTGATTTAATGTAGCGCATTAATTTAGAACAGTAAACAGTCAGTTTCACCGAACTCCTTTAGAAGGTGTCCTATATCACTTTTTAATGGACACCCTGCAGCCAATCAGAATCGAGTATTCACCCAGACCATGGTATAACAAGAAATAACAGACCGCATTCTACATTAGAATTCAACCAAGCCGTGTAATAAAAGAAGGCTAACACATAGCTACTAGCATTAGCTCTTGGTGGGCTGTGGTATAAACATCGAGTATAAACACAGCCGTACATTTGCGTGGGATGTAGCTAGAATTGTCGGCATTTTACAGTCACAAACTCCACCAGCAGTTAGCAGTTAGTTGGATACAAATCACCCCATTTCTGCAACAGGCAGTCCGGGGTAACACAGCCCTCCTCCACTAGTAGTCTTACCCGGTGACAGCAGGCTCGATTGTCCACAGCAATATTTCCACAACAACAAAAACACAGCACAGCAGTCTCTGAACTCACGTTGGGAGTTTCGTTAAAGTTGGATGTAGTCCAGTTTGTTTTATGAGCGGACACTTGCAAGCAGGATTGGTGAATGAGATGGCTGGCTAGCGTTAGCTTTCCACCGGCACACTCGTTCAACGCTCCCCGCTGATGAGGTCACTTTACCGGCCACAGGAATCGAGCACTACCGCTGGTCTCCGTGCAGGCAAAGCTCGCGTAGTGTGTGGAGTATTGCGTCTGTAATAAAGTGTCCTGCATATTCTCCGATGTGTTCCAATGTATCCCGGTGGTACACGTGTGTGGTAGTTTGAATGCACATAATTGTTGTTCTAAAATTTCCGTCGGGATGAACAGTTTCTGCTCCTGCTGAGAAGCTAAGCGAGGATTCAAGATGGCTTACACTCGTTTTTTCCTCGGCAATCTCTGGAAAAAGCCGACAGTCCAACCCCCTTTAGGCTATGCGGAAGTGGTTCCTAATACAGGCTGTAGTCTTTTGCCTCTGGGCAAAAAAACCTCAGATGACGCAAAAATCGTCATTTTGCGTCATCTGAGGCTTTTTTCCAGACCCACAATACAGAGATCTCCCCTCTCAGGGGGACATGAGGGAGGAAAGCATGGTCATTCAAAAATACTACCAGGTTTCTACTGATACAAAGCTTAATGCTAATCGGTGAAGTTTCCCTTTAATGTTTTCAATATGTTTATCGGTACTTGAATAATAAAGTTTTTTGGAAAAAAAAAGACAGCCTGGTAGCGAAGCTGATATAGCCTCTTGTTTCACATTAGATAGAAACTGATGATGTAGGCTAAACACAACGACATTTCATGCAACAACAGTTAAGTTTTCATGTAGTTACTGTAATTGGTCCCATGTACTTTTTCATTCATTTCATTTCTGATTTTGAAATGATATCCAAATTTGAAAAATGGTTCATTTTAAAGCTTGTTAATATTGATGACAATGTGTTCAAATGGAAAACGAGCCATATGTGTTGTTTCGTTGTGGACTTTCCTATTAACAGCAAGAATTCAGTCTCCATTACAACCAAATGTACAAAGGGGCGATTTTGCTTTATTAACAGGTGACCCAGAAGCATACGGTGAAACTCGAAAAATTTGAATATCGTGCAAGAGGTGTCATTTATTTCAGTAATTCAACATGAAAGGTAAAACTAATATATTATATAGACTTATTACATGCAAAGCGAAACATTTCAAGCCTGTATTTGTTGTAATTTTGATGATTATGGCTTACAGTTTATGAAAACCCTCAGAAAATTGGAATATTGTGAAAAGGTTCAATATTGTAGGCTCAAAGTGTCACACTCTAATAAGCTAATTAATCCAAAACACCCGCAAAGGGTTCCTGAGCCTTTAAATGGTCTCTCAGTCTGGTTCAGTAGAATTCACAATCATGCGAGATGCTCCTTGGATATTACCTGCACAGTAGGGCTGTTGGAATGAATACCGAAATTCGAATATAATTCGAATAGTAAAAAAATCAATACTATTCGAATGTTGAAATTACTATTCGAATGTGACTTTTTTTTTAATATAAATATGTTGGCTAACGTTAGCTAATCTCCCTCTTCTCGCCTTGACCTATACCCGCATGGGTGATTCATGTCACGCCGTATGAACAATAACAGCGGGAGTGAGAAACAACGCATTGTGCGGTCTTAAGACAACGTTACGTACCAGGTAACGTTAGTACAACATCACAGAGCTAACGTTACGTAGCGAGTAACGTTAGTACAACATCACAGAGCTAACGTTACATACCGGGTAACGTTAGTACACGGGGGAGTGACAGGCTGCGGCTGGAAATCGTAAACAGGACGGGAAATAGTTTTAACATGACTTTAAAATCGCCATCCACCGAGCCAAAATGCTAATGTTATCAATAGTTCGTTCTGGTTTCCTAACTGCGTTGGGAGGTAACGTTAGCGTAGCTGGGAGCTTCATGGAGAAAGCTAAAGTTTATGTTAGCTCCCCTACAGCTGTCAGAGTTAGCTTCTACTTGTTGGGGACCAAGAGTCTGGTTAAACCCGATTTTAACCAAAAGGCCTCAGATTAAACTGACCTCTGGATACAAGACACACATGTGCTCAGAGACAAGGGGACATGTGGCCAAGACAAAGGAATCTTGGCCTGTATGTAAACCTCAAAGCCTGGTTAATTCACACCTCTATGTGAAAGTGCCAGCCAGAAGGGAAACGCCTCACAACTGGCAGGAAGTCAAAGGACTACACGACTGTAGTTTTCACCCTTTCAAGAGTTTCGAGTCTTCCTATTGGTTCAGCGGGACCATAAACACAGCAGGGGGTCTGAACCTATAAATAACCTAACCCTAGGAAACCCCCTCGTCTTCACCTGCAACTCCCGTTGCTGACAGGAGACGCGCAAGCGCTTGTGCTCAACTTCTATTTTCTGGAGAAAGTGGATTTAATTTCGGAGGATCCTATGAAAAACGCACCAGTGTTTTTCATAACTGCAGTGAGAAGGAAACAACGTTTTTCTTCTCAAAGTCGACCAAGCTCTTCCCCTTACTGCCTGTTTGGAGGGGAGTTTCTCCGTGGCCCTGACGAGCGCCCGGGAGTCGTTCTGTTTCATTTCTGTGGAAATCTATCGACAGAAACAACGGACTGAACACACCGTAAAAAGGCTGACGTCTGGGCAGAGATAAGTAGTGTGTTTACTAATGAGCAAAGGGTTCGCTACCATTGTTGCCATTAATGTGATCTGATTTAATCATGTACTGGTCCATATGTGATTATTAATCTGTCTGTGAATGTATAAATTGATCATTATACTCGTTGATTTATGTCGCGTTAAAGTAGCTGGGCTAAAACCGTAATTGCTATCTGCTACTCACTCCTTTCAGGAGTTTTAATTACTGTCTGCCATAGAATCGCGAAAATCAGCTGCTAGCTACTGGAGTGGTTATAGTGACGTTTCCCTCAGCAAAACCAAAAGTCTCAGTCTGTAGGACAGTGGCTGAGGGGAACTAGGTCATTATCGATAATTAAAATCAAAGTGCCTCTTTTCTTTACTCTTCTTCTCTTTCTCCTCTTACTAACATACACACACACACACACACACACACACACACACACACACGACACAGGCTAGAAGCGTATCTCCCGAGCTAACGCGGTAGGCTAGCTTCACACGTGGAGTTGGCATCACCTTGTACAGAGCTAACACATGACCTAGCATACTAGGTTAAGCGTGCGCGTTGCCTAGCAACCCCCTCGGCTTCTTCAGCCCCTCCCCGTGCACGCAGCACCACTACCGCCCTCTTGAGGCTAAATAGTTTTGTGCAGCTCACAGGAGTAGCCAGTTTGGTTTTTGTGTTAGGAATACATTTTGACACCGCCCCTCCTCCTTCGCTCGCACACACACACACACACACACACACAGACGTGTCCATGACACATGCTGCTTTGTTTTGGCTTTGTTTTGGTTGTGATATGGTAAAAGATATATATGTTATTATTGAAGGATTATTGATTAGCTACTGATAATTGTGACGTTAATAAATCTTATTATACTTAATTAGCAGTTGCTTGTGATTATTTGTGTACTTGTTGTGATAATCGCTGGTCGATCAGGTCCGTGCTTGGATTCACCCCTTCCTTTATTTCCTTTTTAAAGGATTACCACAGAAATGAGACTGTTCCACAGTTTGATTATTGTTCCCTGACTAGCAGGGTGGTGCCCCATTTTGATTGTTTGTCGATTTGATAAAGTTATTAATAACCATATTCATAACTTTCGAGAATCCTACATACTTCATATATTACATTTGAACAGCTGTATTCTGAGTAACGTGACAATCTGCTGGAATCAGGTTGCTTATAAATCACTAAAATAGTAGTGACAGCACCGTTTGGCTTAGTTATTAATGCAGTTAGCATCGTTTGTTACTTACCTAGTTTATGAAAAATGGTTTTGGCTGTGCTTCCTAACATGATGATATTGTGCTAACTGTGCACCGTTAGCCTTTACAACAGAACCGCTTCACTTGTTAGATAATGTTTCATTACTCTGTTGATTTGGGTTTGTCGCTGTGTGCTCGTGGTGGAAAATTAATGTAAACAAAGTTGCGTGCAGGTCGCCTCAAGGCCAGGCTAATGGATGCCCCTCTAGTGGACAGAACGTGTAACAACAACCAAATGCTTGTAGTGGCATTGGCAATGCATAAGCCAGAGTAGTGTAGAACATATTTAACAGGCTGCATTTTGAGCATTAAATATTCGAATATTATTCGAATATTTAAAAAAATCTCAAATGGAATTCGAATAGTAATATAGAGGAAGATTGACAGCTCTACTGCACAGTAACACACCTAATCTAAGTATTTTAAAAGGTCGAACACACATACAGATGTCTAGATACAGTAAAATCGCTACGTGATTACCGTTATATCCGAGGGTTGAAGTTGCATTTTAACGGGGCCTGAGCTTTCACGTTATACACAATATCAAAATCAAATCAATATCACAATATAAAAGGTGTTGACCGTTGACTTAGCTAACAGTTAATTTACATGTCTATGAGCATGTTAGAAAACTACCCCAAGAGACAAATTCTGAGGAATATTGATAGAAAGCATGGGAAACTAGTACTTCCATACTTTTTAGCATTAGCTAATTTGCAACCTGCCTGCCATTACATCCCTGCCATAGGCTTGATGTCAAGCCCCGCCTTCCAGCGAGATACACTTGCTCTGGCGTCATCTCGTGCTGCATTCACTGCAGTTGGACATTGGAGATGCACACTCATAAATTGGCAAACTGGCCATAACTTTCAATTTTTTGCTCCCAACTGGGGTGGCAGCAGGGGTGGCAAGGCTTTCTTTTAGGGTAGCATTTGCCACCCTATGCCACCCCGGTAGTTCCGCCCCTGATTTTGATAAATCTTCGATGAAATGAATTGATTATTTAATAGGACACTTTTTATTTAAAAGGTGAGAAACTCTTTTTACCCACCAAATAACAAATAAAACTGTGTTGAAATCAGTAAAATAATCTATACAACAATGCAATGCAAAAAAGCAACATGCTGCCAGGAAACAAAATTCTTCCATAACCCAACATAAGGTCGCCTACCCAACCTATACAGCCTTAACCCAGCTTTTGGGTTATTAAAATAACCTAGCATTTTTTTGTGTACAGTCAACAGATGTCAGTAATCAGAGTAATTCCTAACCCTGACCCACCCTAATGAAAACCTTTTGACCTGATGATAATCTGTAAACAAACCACAGGGCAGGAACCAGAACCACATGCTGACTACTAAAGTGGAGTCATTTTTCTGTCGTATACTCAGAGGTGTCAAAAGTATTCCCATTCATTACTCAAGTAGAAGTATAGATACTAGGGTTTGAAAAGACTCTGTAGAAGTTGAAGTTTCAACTCAAGCTTTTTACTCAAGTAAAAGTGTAAAAGTACTGGTTTCAAAACTACTTAAAGTATAAAAATAAAAGTAATGTAAGGGGAAAAAAATGCCATTAAGGACAAAAGCTTAGCCCCCACAGGGGCCTATAGTGCACTATCCCACCTCCCCAAAAAAAAAGGAAGCACCTTGTTCAATTGTATTTCTCTGTTCTGTATGTTCAAAAATATAAAACATAAAAAAGTTGATCGAAAAAAAAAATTAAAAAAGGAGCACAAGGCGACATTAAAGAACGGCTTGTGTATTGCTAAAGCCACAGGGTCAAAATTAAATGATTTATTAAAAATGTAATAACAATAACTTATAACAATAACTTATTTCAAGCTGAGTCTGTGTTTTTCAGACGACAGCTACAGTCTGGTGTTACAATCCTCTCCAGTGAAATACAGACACACTTTTACACCGTTTAGCTGTCAGCATTTTAACCGTGTTTACTCCAGCTGCTAGCTAACGGTAGGCTAACGTTACCTGCTGTTGAGTTTAGTGTAACTAGCTAATGGTAGGCTAACGTTACCTGCTGTCGAGTGTACTGTTAACTAGCGTCCCGTGCGGCGATGTTTCAGTTCCCTGTAACGTCCTTTTACGGAGCATCAGAGAGAAGCGCAGGCATTTAAGTTGCACCTAAATAAGGCACCGAAATCCACGTTGCTATTCTGTCCGGTAAATAACGTGTCGTTAAGGCACTGGTGCTGTATTAGCACCGGGTCTGTGCAGGTGCGATGGATCGTGTAGAAACCAATTGGGTGTTGGAATGGTATATGTTTATACTTCTCATCCAACCACAATCAAATTCACTTTTTTTTGTGTGTGTGTTTTTTGAAGGATAACAAGCCGGAATGAAAACAAGCCAAACTGAAATAGGAGTAACAAGGCTATTTTTAAAATGTAAGGAGTAGAAAGTACAGATAGTTGCGTGAAAATGTAAGGAATGGAAGTAAAAAGTCTGCTGTAAAATAATAACTTCAGTAAAGTATAGCTAACAAAGTATTTGTACTTCGTTACTTGACACCTCGTATCCATGTATGTTTTATGTTTTAAATAATAAATTGTATGCTGCAGTAAGGTTATGAAAATAGGAATGGAATCTAGAATGACTACTAAGGTAAAAACAGCTGGTTATTTCTCTCCCCCTTCTTCCTGTTTCCTGCAGATAGATTAGGTTAAAACCAACTATTAACATATGAAGAGAAACATCTCTTTGAGTCTCCAACCTCCTGGTGCCAAGTCTGGGTTAGAACAAAGGAAATGCAAACTCTGTAAACTTGAATATAATCGGTACTACCATGTTAAACAACCTTTGTCTGTGACCTGGAGTAAACCTGAAATTCAGAGGTGTGTCCTTAACCTGTGAGACAGGAATATAATGCGGAAACGGAGATGATTTCCAGGAACAGGAGGAGGTGGGAGAACACCACAGCGGTGAAGATATGGAGGGAGAGCATCACCAAGATGAGGAGGGAGAAAGCGATAGACAAGATAACGTGCAGGGCTCAGACAGTGAAAGGGAAAGCAGAGAGCCTGGGCCATCACCAACGATCTCCAGTCGAGCTGGTCCACATGGTATGGAAATTGTTGCTGCATATATACTAAGTTACATATGAATAAGAACAACAAATGACAAAGATGGACATTTTTATAACATTTAAGAGACATTGCTTGGATATCAAATAAATATAAGAATTCATGTTTGCTTAAATATGAATAATTAGGGAAAGTTGTCATTGTGAAAGTATGATGAGATGAGGAGATGAGTTTTTATATTTTCTGTAGAATGTATTTTAGATCTATTGCTCAGATTAAATAAAAAATTAAACAAATTAACCTAAAAATACTCTCCCAGGCTAAAATGTTAGTGTGTGTTAACACAGAGATCATCATCATCATAATTTTTTGGAAGTCCAAGTCAAGTCTCAAGTCTTTGAGGGGCAAGTTCAGTCAAGTCTCAAGTCTTTGAGCTCGAGTCCGAGTCAAGTCTCAAGTCTTTTGCCACGAGTCCAAGTCAAATCTCAAGTCTCTGGGCATCTGATCTGTCCCTAACACTGTATTGTTACATCTTATGAATTCAAAGCATGTCCTGTAGCTACCATCCATACAGTACAGTATCAAAATCAATTGTGGGATAACTTTATGGGGTCTACTTAACACATCCCTCTAGCCCTCTGACCTGGTGAAATATTAAAGCTAAAGCTGTCACATCATATGGATACAACTATAAAGATACAATGTGCCTGTTCCCAGCATTAGCACAACACTTTGCGATGGTTAGCTTGTTACCTCAGAAAGAACAGGGGAGACACCTTGTTCTCACTATGACTGTAGTGTCACTAGTTGCTCCAAAGCTAATCGCTGTCACTCTCTCACTTCTCCCTCGCTCTATCACCCACTCCCCACACACACACACATGCCGGCTCAACGCACAAACCAGTGCACAAGTATAAACATCAGGCAACTTACGTAGGCTATGGCGAAAGCTCTGCGTGGAGACTCCGCAGAACCATAAAACAGGCTTTATGAGCAAAGCATTGTTTGTTACATTGGCCACAAATTCCCCAAATGTAATACCTCAAAGTCGCCACCAGATGTCGATGTACACCACGGAATCTTTTTGTCTAGAAACATGCTGCTGCAGTCTTTACCATGGTCCATGGATACTATGTTGACGACTGACAGGGCTTACTAACGTTACAATGCGATGATTACAGAATGGCCTCCTAAAAGTGTCATGTGGAATTTTGTGTAGCTTTGTACTTAGCACCCACCTGTGTTTCTGAACCATCATAATAATAATATAGCCTAGCTTTATTTCAGACTCACAACTAACTTTAGGTAGGTAGATCATATTTCACAATCAATGATTTTATTTTAGGAACATATTTAGGCTAATTCGTAGGCTACTGTTTCTTGGCTTTACCATAGTTAATTTATAACGTTAGTCAAATTAGTGCACCGTGTACCTAGCTAGCTAGATATTGGACATGGTAGCTGCCATGTTACAGTTTTTCTCAATGTTAACACACACATACTGGTACTTGAGACACAATGACCACAACATGTAACTCATGCACCACCCCCCTGAACCAATTCCTCCTAAACTACAAGCACAATTCCTGCTTTACACTCACATTGCAGTTCTAAAACACACTTTTTTCAAAACACTACACACAATTCTCTGCATTTGGCACAGTTTTCATGAAGAAAATCTCTTGTTTTCACAAGGAACACACTGCCATTCAAATATACTTACTGACTCATCACATGGGCAAACACCTGTCACACAGTTTTACAATTAGCAATCAGATTTCATCAGTTTAAATTGTCATTCATTTATCGACAGATAGAGAGCCTCACGCTGTTTTGCTCTGATCTTTAAAAAAACCAAAGGCTAATAGTGGCAGGTTTAGTTAAATGCATGTGATTGTATTTTAATAATGATACATTTAAACTGGAACTTGGTCTCTAACTGTGCATTTTGGTCTGATTTCAGGAACACTGACAGCTGTGGAGAGCTTCCTGAACATTACCAGTGGGCCTGAGGTAGTCTGATCAATTACAGCTTCTGTATTGCATGATGGGAAATGTAGTCTGATACTCATTCTCCAACCTTTCAAAAGTAAAGTGATGGCTGTGTTGCTGTAAGTTTATATGATTGAGCTGTCACTTTAAGAACACAGTTAAAGGTGCCATATGTAGGATTGTGAAGACCCATGACTTAGCCAAAAAATGTGAACATCGACAACTTGTCAGTCCCTACCCCCTTTCCGCTAAAGCCCAAAACTGTCTCCTAAGCCCCTCGCCCCACAAGGGAGAATGAATGCGTGTGCATGAGCAGTGATTGACACACAGTTAGATTATATCAACGCAAGAACTGTCACTGTTTCCCATTATTGATTGCAGTGATGGTAGTTAAAGTTACAGTTTTGCTCTATATGCTCAATACTGTGCCGTGTAGTCTGCTTTGTGCGTAACATCAGTAGAAATATTCCTCTTTCAGATGAAAAGAATAATTCATAATCACTCATTCAGAATTACTTGGTCTGATATGACCAGTAGCTCATGATTAGCTAATCTTAGCAAACAGTTCTTTAACTGACATCACTGAGTCAGTTTGCTGACTTTATGGCTCTTCTCAGATTGTGCTGCTGTTAGACAACGTTTTAGTATTCATCATTATCCTGCTGATGGTGAATGTTCGGCAGGAAGAAGTCAACTGGTCAGCTGAATTCTGTTGTACTCACCACAAGTCAGCTATATAGAGAGATGCTGGGTAGTCTCTGCCCTCCTTTGCTACCAGATGGGTCTGACCCATGAGTTTGCTGGGGGGCAGGGGGAGCACTGCCCCCTAGTGGCTGAAACGGGTAATTGCATTGTTTAAAAAAAAAAAAGATTGGATTAATCAATTATATCTGGCATGACCAGATATTTTATAAATATTTTAATCAAAACAAAACAACTAAATGGTGGTAGGTAATACATCAGATTTCATATACTGCTTTAGTAAAAAAAATATTACCTAACCTGGCTGACGATGGGAGCAGCAGGACGCAGAAAACGAAAGTTACTGTTGCACTATCTGGACATCTTGCCGTGCCAACCTTGCAATAAAGGTTTCCTAAATGCCATGTATATACATGTGATGTCAGCTTACTAATTGATTGCGGGTTTTGTGTAGATTTGGACTTTTATACGTTCATTCCACTTTGTTTAAACGGCGAAGTGGAGAGGCATCGTTCACCTGTTTGGAGCTGGCTGGTGAATGTGACGCTCGTATGGCCTTGCTGGATACACCGTGACTCTGTTTGTGGATCTACTGATCGCTGTGGATTACTTTTTTTTTCGTGTCATTACGGCAAAATACGGATCTTTTTTTCTCAACGTCTCTTAATGTTTTATGATGAGTTTGGAGAGGCGTCTCAACAGACTGTAGGTCCAACACTGATTGTTCACTGTTACATTTTAGTTGAATTTAAGTGTCGGGACATTCCGCCACCGTCTCTCTATTGCGTTCCAAGACAGCCGCGTGCCGCGATTGGATTTCATAAGGGCGAATTGTTAAATTGTTACAATGTAATTTAAAATCTTTTGTAAAAATAAACATATATGTTTTGGAATATAATGTTCAGCTTCGGCAGCTTTACCTATGTGCTAAATATACGACTGAGGAAGCCTAGTGATGTCATCCATAGCAACCAGCTTTGAATTGGTTATTTCCCAGTGTCCTTTGCTGAATCGTCTCAATGTTTTATTGTTTTATTTCATATGAATACTAGTTTACTAGAGGTGTAACTTAGTTTTTAAAGTTAATGCAGTAATGCAGGAAGTGTGCATTTAGTTTCCATGCTTATTGTGTTTTCACAACTATGTTAGTGAGTAAATCTACTGAAATTGCCACCACACCATAACAGAGGACTGTGATGTGTAAGATGAGAAGCAGAGGTTAACTCATGTATGTTATTGCTGTAAAAAGTCGAATGTTATTTTATATCTTTTCTAAGCATAAGCTAACATGTAAGGGTTTAGTCATATTTCTTTCTCAAATCATATTGGATGGTCTTAGAAAAATTATTATTGGTGAGGACGTGGTCAAGTCGGTTTAGCCTGAAAGACCCCAAACTCCTCTGATGGCCCCTTAAATAAATAACAGTGCTCTACCATACACTAGAAGACTAAAGTCTGACTCTATCTCACATCTAAAGACAATCATCTCTCATCTAAAGTTAAAGACTGTCATAATATGTAAAGACTGGGCATCCTGCAGGGTCACACTTTGCAAGACCGCAACTAGATTTTGAAAAATGTAACCAAGCTAGCGAGCTAGCCTTAGCTGGTAATTTAAGAATTAAAATGGTTATTCCAAGCATTTAAATGTGGATAAATGTCTCAGTCAGGTGTTGGAGTTTGCCAAAAGGCTTATTCAATGCTACTCATGTTAAATGCAGCAGCAGAGTGTGGCAACAACTGGGATATTACTTGATGCGTGTGAGTTTAGAAAGGTTTCAAATCAACATGGATTTTACAGTTTTAATGCTTCATTTGTCAGCACTGCAAATCAAGAAAAAGCAGATAAGTGATGGAGACTAAATTCAATTCAATTTTATTTATAGTATCAAATCATAACAAGAGTTATCTCGAGACACTTTACAGATGGAGTAGGTCTAGACCACACTCTATAATTTACAAAGCCCCAACAATTCTAACAATTACCCCAAGAGCAAGCAGTGCGACGGTAGCGAGGAAAAACTCCCAATTAGGAAGAAACCTCGAACAGACCCAGGCTCTTGGTAGGCGGTGTCTGACAGTGCCGGTTGGGGATGTGATGAACAGTGGCAATAATAGTCACTTTAAAGATAATGGAATAGTGACTTCAAATGATAGTCGTAGTAGTTCATGTCATATCAGGGCGCTGCAGGGCGTTACAGGATGTAGCACGGCACAGCAGAGCACGGATGGACGCTGCAGGGTTCAGCAGGACGCAGCATGACCTGCAGGGCACCGCAGAGCTTGTTAGGGAGTGCAGCAGGACCACGGCGACAGCTGCAACCAAGAACTTGGTGCCAACGTACTCCAAGGTAATATGCTGGGTGAGAAAAAAAATCAAAGCACAAGGACTCTGGGGAGTAAACTCCTCAGAGCCAGGTTAGTAACAAATGGAACGTGAGAGGAGAGAGCAGTCAAAGGAAAGAGAGGAGAGCGCAGTCAAAGGAAGGATGGAAGTCCCCCGGCAGTCTAAAACTATAACAGCATAACTAAGAGCATAACTAAGAGAGACAGGCAGTTTAAGTTTAAATGGAGTCAATAACATGTTTGTATAAGTGCCATTTGTTTTTTTGTCTTTCCCAAAGTTTCCATCACTCTTCTCCTTTGGCTTGTTCACCAAGTCTGGTCCAACCATAAAGCAGGTAACACAAATACTGTTAGAGCTTTATAGATTTGTATCATTTTAGTATCCTGAGATGAACTTAAAGCTACCTTGGGGAGAAATGGTGGTCAAACATCACCTGCAGTTAGGAGCTTTGAAACCAAGTGAAGTGAATGATCTGGTCTGGATGATGTAGTTTGTGTTGTCAAACGCCCTGAAAACCTGTTTTATTAATGGTCTTTTTATTATGAGTGATGGGGTCCAAAAATGAACAGAAAATCTGCCATAGCTAGAACGGTTTTGGTTATTTCACATCATGAGAGATTTCTGTACTTGTCTTCAGGATTTAACAACATTTGAATCAAAATGTGAAACCGTTGTCCTGATGGACTAGATTATCTGAGCTTTTGAGTGTTGTCTCATTCTTTTAAATGGTGTTAGAGTTAAATTCACAAAACAATAAAACTGATATGAATACACACACTCTTGGTAAATTCTCTTATTCATACTAAGTCTATGAACCTTTTTCAAGAGAGATTGTTTATGATGCTTGAAAAAGTATTAAAAAGGCTATGACTGTTTCCTAATGGGATGTTAACAGTTGATTCACTGAACATTGATTATCCATAGTTTTGTATCCTCACAAAGATGGAACCATACAGTACAACACACATAATAAATATGCTGTGGATGACAACTTAAGTGTACAAACCAATGAGGCTGCAGTTTTCCTCCCACTTTTCTGCCACCAGGTGCCAGTGTTTCCTCTGCTCCTCATCCCTGACAAATATTAACACGACATGACAGTAGAGGTTCATTTGGTGCCTTTGAGGATGCAGAGACAGTGCTCTGCCTCCATTAGAATACTGTACAATGAGAATGTGGAGAAACGGGGACAGGAACACAGAGGGTTGTTATTGTGAGGTAGCAGACATCTCAGATCTGTGAATAGGATGTCAAGTTTAAAAAGAGCTGGCAACATATTGTCTCTGTTTTTACTCTTTCTCCTCGTTGTGAGTCATTGTGAGTCTTTGGCTCATCTGTGTGGGGAGCTAGCTAGGTGGAACGCTAATGCTAGTCGGCCACCTGTTCCATCAATCCTGCTTGCAAGTGTCTGCTCATTAGACAACAAACTGGACTACATCCAACTTCAACGAAACTCCCAACGCGAGTTCAGAGACTGCTGTGTTTTTGTTGTTGTGGAAACATGGCTGAACAACAGTGATCCGGACTATCCAGCTACCAGGCCTGCTGCTCTGTCGCCGGGTAAGACTAGTGGAGGTGGGCTGTGTTAACACGGACTGGTGCTTGTTTACAGCCCACCAAGCGCTAATGCTAGTATGCGTTAGCAGAACTTTACGGAGCCTATAATGTGTGTGCACTAGCTAAATGTAGCCTGTTTCGTATGTTGTTTTTATATAATGTTGTTTTTACAGTGCCTTGCGAAAGTATTCGGCCCCCTTGAACTTTTTGACCTTTTGCCACATTTCAGGCCTCAAACATAAAGATATAAAACTGTAATTTTTTGTGAAGAATCAACAACAAGTGGGACACAATCATGAAGTGGAACGACATTTATTGGATATTTCAAACCTTTTAAACAAATAAAAAACTGAAATATATTGGCAAAATTATTCAGCCCCTTAAGTTAATACTTTGTAGCGCCACCTTTTGCTGCGATTACAGCTGTAAGTCGCTTTGGGTATGTCTCTATCAGTTTTGCACATCGAGAGACTGACATTTTTGCCCATTCCTCCTTGCAAAACAGCTCGAGCTCAGTGAGGTTGGATGGAGAGCGTTTGTGAACAGCAGTTTTCAGTTCTTTCCACAGATTCTCGATTGGATTCAGGTCTGGACTTTGACTTGGCCATTCTAACACCTGGATATGTTTATTTGTGAACCATTCCATTGTAGATTTTGCTTTATGTTTTGGATCATTGTCTTGTTGGAAGACAAATCTCCGTCCCAGTCTCAGGTCTTTTGCAGACTCCATCAGGTTTTCTTCCAGAATGGTCCTGTATTTGGCTCCATCCATCTTCCCATCAATTTTAACCATCTTCCCTGTCCCTGCTGAAGAAAAGCAGGCCCAAACCATGATGCTGCCACCACCATGTTTGACAGTGGGGATGGTGTGTTCAGGGTGATGAGCTGTGTTGCTTTTTACGCCAAACATAACGTTTTGCATTGTTGCCAAAAAGTTCGATTTTGGTTTCATCTGACCACAGCACCTTCTTCCACATGTTTGGTGTGTCTCCCAGGTGGCTTTTGGCAAACTTTAAACGACACTTTTATATGGATCTTTTTAAAAAGAAATTTTTTTTTTTTTTTTTTTTTCCCGCCCCGGTGGTGTGGGGGGCCCCCACTTCTTGTTCTCTTGGGGGCCCCCCCTCCCCCCTCCGCTGTTGTTCTCTGCAGTTCATCCCCCCCCCCCCCAGAGTGATCATGGGCCTCTTGGCTGCATCTCTGATCAGTCTTCTCATTGTATGAGCTGAAAGTTTAGAGGGACGGCCGGGTCTTCGTAGATTTGTAGTGGTCTGATACTCCTTCCATTTCAATATTATCGCTTGCACAGTGCTCCTTGGGATGTTTAAAGCTTGGGAAATCTTTTTGTATCCAAATCCAGCTTTAAACTTCTCCACAACAGTATCTCGGACCTGCCTGGTGTGTTCCTTGTTCTTCATGATGCTCTCTGCGCTTTACACGGACCTCTGAGACTATCACAGAGCAGGTGCATTTATACGGAGACTTGATTACACACAGCTGGATTCTATTTATCATCATTAGTCATTTAGGTCAACATTGGATCATTCAGAGATCCTCACTGAACTTCTGGAGAGAGTTTGCTGCACTGAAAGTAAAGGGGCTGAATAATTTTGCACGCCCTTTTTCAGTTTTTATTTGTTAAAAAAGTTTGAAATAGCCAATGAATTTCGTTCCACTTCATAATTGGGACCCACTTGTTGTTGATTCTTCACAAAAAAATACAGTTTTATATCTTTATGTTTGAGGCCTGAAATGTGCCAAAAGGTCGAAACGTTCAAGGGGGCCGAATACTTTCGCAAGGCACTGTATATATTTTTAATGTGTAACACCACTTGAGCCACAGTGAAACGTTGTTTTGTTTGGTGTCTTTCATCCACATGAGCCAAAAACACATTTTCTGTCTTTTCTCCGCCTAGAAGCCACCAATTTCTAAAAGAAATTCACATTTCTACTACATAAGTGACCCAATTTAAAGATATATTCATCTTTCCAACGGTGAAATATCCCTTTAAAAATTTTGAATGTTTGATTGGTTTTACACCACACTATCAAGCAGACCACATCTTCACCTTTCACATTCATATACATGTATAGAATAGACAATAGACATGTCTATCAGGACTGTTTTAATTTCAAAAGAAGCTTTTGATTTAACCTGGCAAAATGGGCTCTTCCTAAATGGTTTCAAAATAATGGAAGACATGTTTTGGGGGTTGTCTGTCCATCCCGTTTGTGTAAACGCGATATCTCAGGACCAGGGGCGTAGGCAGAAATAGTATTTTGGGCGGGCCAGTACAAAAGTGGGTGGGCCATTTTCTAAAAGACGAAGTAGCAAAAAGGACTAACTGAAACAAACAGCAACGATTTTACCTTTCAACATACTGCATTACAACGACAATAACAGTACTGTCTACAACTTGCTCAACCAACAAAGCTCCGTCTAAAAAGTTTGTACACAACAATATAGACAAAAACCTGTAGATTGTAAAATATTCAGGCTAAAATATACACAGCACTGTTATAAAATTAACCCTTTTATTGCACAAAGTGGCAACTAAACATGAACCCACACAGCAGAGAAGGCATTTACATACTGCAGGATATAGAATAGCCTACATCAGACAGAAATCACACATGTAACAATGCAACAGCATTGTTGCTTCAGGACTATGGTCAGATCATGAGCAGCAAATGGCTACCAGCAGTAAAAGAAAATCAAAGAATGAAAACTTCCAGCCAAGCATTTAGATTTAAAAAGCAATAATTGCATGAAAACAGGTTGTTGACGAGTCTCGAAGCTCGAAGTCTTTTGGGTCGAGTCGCAAGTCAAGTCTGAAGTCTTTTGGGTCGAGTCCGAGTCAAGTCTGAAGTCTTTTGGGTCAAGTCCGAGTCAAGTCTGAAGTCTTTTGGGTCGAGTCCGAGTCAAGTCTGAAGTCAGCTGTTTGTGCGACTTAAGTGCGACTTAAGTGCGACTCAAGTCCGAGTAGGGTGACCAGACGTCCCGAAAAATTCGGGAAAGTCCCGAAAAATTCGGGAAAGTCCCGAAATCCAAGCAGTTGTTCCGAATCCCGAATCCTGCCCTAATTGTCCCGAAAATTAGAGCAAAGTCTCAAGAGCAGACGCTCGAGTAGGCTAGTTCTAGTCTGATAGAACATTAAAAACTGTTCATGGTGACTGAGTCGTCCTGCGGCCAGCTCCCGGTCTGGCAGATGGTCCAGGGCACTCTGCCTGCGACCCACTTCCAATACGTTCCGAAAGTCCTCCTCGTCTCCAAAATAAAAGCCCCCATCCCGGGGTGGCATCACAGCTGAGGGACGCAACAGTCCGGGGTGAAATACTATAATAGTATAAAATAATATAATTACAAAAAATACAACCTTTGTGTCCCCTTTTGATGTTATAGAGTAGATGAGCGAGTGCGCAAGCTGAGCGGGGCGGGAATGCACAGCAGGCAGCCAATAAAAATAAATCATTTTGGTGCAGAGTTTTGAAATTCATGTTCACCCCCACCCCCACCCCCCCCCCCAACCCCCAAGTGCCTCGTCCCGAATTTTACCCATTCTCATTTGGTCACCCTAAGTCCGAGTCTCAGACTTGAGTCCCCATCTCTGACTAATAGCACGCATGGAGACGGTTAAGGCCGTTTTATGCTTCTGCGTCAAATCAACGTGCGACCCCTCGCGAGACCCCTCTGCGCCTAACCCGAAGCCTGACCGTGCACCTCGCAAAAATGTAACTACATGTCCGCGGCCGCCGGGCCGTGGCGCGTGAGCGTTGCATTTCCCCCCGACTCATTTCCTGGTTCTCCTTCTCCATAAACAACACGAAATCAAGGACAGGGTTAACTTTTGCTACAGATTTCCCACCGTGGTCAGAAAGAACTGGGGAGACACTTTGTTTCTCCCACTATGCCTCTAGAGTCACTACTTGCTCCGAAGCAAATCGCTGTCACTCTCTCACTTCTCCCTCGCTCTATCACCCACTCCCCACACACACACACACACACCCATACCGGCTCAACGCACACACCAGCGCAAAAGTATAAACATCAGGCCACTTATGTAGGCTACGGCGAAAGCTCTGCGTGGAGACTCCGCAGAACCATAAAACAGGCTTTATGCGCAAAGCATTGTTTGTTACATTGGCCACATTCCCCAAATGTAATACCTGAAAGTCGCCACCAGATGTCGATGTACACCACGGAATCTTTTTGTCTAGAAACATGCTGCTGCAGTCTTTACCATGGTCCATGGATACTATGTTGACGACTGACAAGGCTTACTAACGTTACAATACGATGATTACAGAATGGCCTCCTAAAAGTGTCATGTGGAATTTTGTGTAGCTTTGTACTTAGCACCCACCTGTGTTTCTGAACCATCATAATAATAATATAGCCTAGCTTTATTTCAGACTCACAACTAACTTTAGGTAGGTAGATCATATTTCACAATCAATGATTTTATTTTAGGAACATATTTAGGCTAATTCGTAGGCTACTGTTTCTTGGCTTTAACATAGTTAATTTATAACGTTAGTCAAATTAGTGCACCGTGTACCTAGCTAGCTAGATATTGGACATGGTCGCTGCCATGTTACAGTTTTTCTCAATTGTTAACACACAAATACTGGTACTTGAGACACAATGACCACAACATGTAACTCATGCACCACCCCCCTGTACCAATTCCTCCTAAACTACAAGCACAATTCCTGCTTTACACTCACATTGCAGTTCTAAAACACACTTTTTTTTTTTACTTACTGACTCATCACATGGGCAAACACCTGTCACACAGTTTTACAATTAGCGATCAGATTTTATCAGTTTAAATTGTCATTCATTTATCGACAGATAGAGAGCCTCACGCTGTTTTGCTCTGATCTTTAAAAAAACCAAAGGCTAATAGTGGCAGGTTTAGTTAAATGCATGTGATTGTATTTTAATACTGATACATTTAAACTGGAACTTGGTCTCTAACTGTGCAATTTGGTCTGATTTCAGGAACACTGACAGCTGTGGAGAGCTTCCTGAACATTACCAGTGGGCCTGAGGTAGTCTGACCAATTACAGCTTCTGTATTGCATGATGGGAAATGTAGTCTGATACTCGTTCTCCAACCTTTTCAAAAGTAAAGTGATGGCTGTGTTGGTGTAAGTTTATATGATTGAGCTGTCACTTTAAGAACACAGTTAAAGGTGCCGTAGGTAGGATTGTGAAGACCCATGACTTAGCCAAAAAACTTGAACATCGACAACTTGTCAGTCCCTACCCCCTTTCCGCTAAAGCCCAAAACTGTCTCCTAAGCCCCTCGCCCCACAAGGGAGAATGAATGCGTGTGCATGAGCAGTAGAGCTGAAGATCTTTGCCCGAACCCGACGGGACCCGACGGGTTCGGGCGGGTTCGGTCTTAATTTCTGTTATTTTACACGGGCTCGGGCCGGGCTCGGGCTTGCGCTTCGAGTTGCATGGTAAATGAGCGGTCAGCTGATGCGTTTCCATTAGCGTGAACATGGATCCTGAGGAGGTGAAACAGAGGCTGGTCTCTGGAGGACTTAGCTTGTTTCTTTGTTCCAACTTCCAAGTGGCCTATAGCCTCCGTTAGTCATGAATAAATGATGTTAAAACATGTATAAATGACTCATTTTTTACGAAAGACAAAGGAGCTGTGTGCGTGCGGCGCAGTCTCTTTTTTTCTTTCTCTCCCTTTTCCACCGAGTGGTGCGTGTGCCCGCTCGCGGTGTGAAGCGCGTGTCCGCGCTATTCTCCGACACTCTAATGACTGCTGATAGACGGCCTTTTGTACAGTCGGGCTGTAAACGGGTTCGGGCTTTTAAAAAGCTGTCAATCAAAATGTACTTGTCGGGCTCGGGCCGAACTCTGTCGGGCTCGGGCCTTTTCGGGACGTACTTTTAAGGCCCGATTACAGCTCTAATGAGCAGTGATTGACACAGTTAGATTATATCAACGCAACTGTCATTGATAAAATGAAATAATAGTGTGTTCTTCAACTTAATTTTTTGGATCACCCTTGTTCGACATATCGGTAGAGAGTTGTGGAAATTTACTGCACTCAAGCAGTAGTATACTTCAAAGACCACGTCGGCAGTACTGATGGCAAAATAGGCTACAGAATATTTAGTTCTTTGAGGTGCAATATTTGAAAATCGATAATTATAATTTTTTTTTTCAATTATATAATATCTGCATACCACATACCGTAAATACTGTAGTAGCTGGAACTGACAAAGCATTTTGTGTAATGAACAATGCTTTGGAACATTTAGAGATATTTCTGCAACTTCTTATCACCATGTTTGTGTTTTTGTTGTGGTTTACAGAGCCTGGTTATGTCGCTACAGTTTCTGCTATGGTACAAGCAGCCGTGACCTTGCTGAATGAAGTGCACTCTCTCCTCAGGAGGTCAGTTTTTTTTTTCAATTGCTTCCTTTACTTTGTCCCTCTCTGTCATAACTTATCTATATTATCTTTACCACCTCTTTCAAATAAATCTCTCTCTCTTCCTGTGTCTCTGTTGTTTTTGACAGGGAGGGGTGTACACTCCAGGAGCTGCCTTCTATAAAACTAGTCTCATCGACCGCCTCCATAACCACCAGCATCAAGTTTTCAGTCAGAGGCTACCAGTAATGCTTTATCACTGTGTAGGGCACGCCAGCTTCCAGTTACAGGATGTCAGTGCTGCTCAACTTGTATAGATCTTCTGTGCGCGCGGGAGGAAATTTTGCCAGACAGATTTACAATACACGTAATAGTTTTTTATTAAACTGCTTTAAGTTGCTCTGATCTGCTCTTTTCCTTCCATTCTCGTACCACTACCCTCTCCACTGATGTGAGTGTAGACTGAACAAATAATGGATGGAGCATCGCTGACCTGACCCATTGGTTTGTGGACCACCGTTTTGAGTTTGCATTTTGGCCGTCGCCATCTTGGTATTTGGGGCTCGCAAATTTTCAGCCATCTGATGCGAGTCCTCCGGTGGAATTTTACTGGCGGGTAAAGGCAGATCTGTAGGTACTGTAGCTGTTCGTTAGCAGGTCGAGAAATAATTTAAAAAATAATTGAAGTTCTATCTTGACTATTCCAATTATTCAACATTTTTGTGTTTGCGCATGTCTTTATATTTTTTCAGGTGAAGCCCAACACTACAAAACTTATTTGGCAACAACTGAAGATGAAATATAAGAATATTCATCAAACAGATTTAATTTTATTTCAAGCAATTGTGATGTTTAGTCTACCCCATAGTATTGGAGTTTTCTAAGCATACAGATAATAAAGCATAAAGTGAAATTCACAAGCTACTCGGCAGTTTACAGTGTAAAGTAGTAAAATGCAACATTAAAGCAATGTAAATATTACATATACATGTATTGCATCACAAATTATAATGAAATATTATACACTATATTCTGAAATGGGCTATTCTGTATAATGTGTACTTCACTACATTTTGATGCTAGTACTTTTGTACTTTTACTTCAGTAACATTTTAAATACACAAGCTTTACTTGCACATTGTGGTGTAACTTATTTTACTTAATTAGAAGATTGAGTACTTCTCTCCCCCCACCACCCCTCCCCTGCATTGCAAATTTTCATTTGTAGTAGTTTGATAAATATGGGCCCTGATTTGTCAGCATGGTAACAGTGATGGGAATAAGATAATGAAAACACATGAAGTGATACACAGTTTCTACAGTGAAGAGTCTGAAGCAAACACACCTTACATGCAGAGTTGTCTTTATTAAAAAGCAGGAAATGTTCAGATTAAAGTAATATTCAACCCTTAACATCATTGGTTAAAAACAGCCATTTAAAATCATTTGATTGACATCAAGTTCATCAGTAGAACCCATACCATTATTACTTTCTGATATTACCAGAATAGAATTAAGCACATGGTTTTCTATATTGAAGAAAAAGAGAAAATAAAATCAAAGAGGCTATCAGCAAAATGATTTAAGAATATTGTTGGGACTCTGCTTTCCACTTTAGTGAGTTTTGGGAATTCTCAGCTCCGCTTCCATGAAGAAGGCTTTCTCAGCCGTTCACTGATAGACACACAGGTACTCAGTGTTGCCCTTAGTGCCTGTGTTGAGATTTCTTTTGATAACAGAGACACCAGCCTTCACATACACTGGTACAGCATCTGTGTTAAGAAGCAGGGACATGGCCTTAATGGGCTTGGTGATGCCATCTTTCTTGTACCACAGGTACACCGGGTTACCTCCGGTCCCCTCGTTGAGGTTGACACTCACTGATGTGTAACCTTGCTGCTTAAGAGACTGATACTCAAGATCGTTGGTGGAGATTTTCAGATCAGTGAGAGCACGCTTTGGGTCGGTGGTCTGACGGTACCAGATGAAGACATAGGCTCCTCCTGCACCTCTGTTAGTATCTTCATCCACATGTATGTAACCTTTCTTATAGTAGTCAGGGTCTGATAAGTAGGAAGCAGTGGCAGAGACATCACAGATGTAGGTTTGTTTCTCTCTCTTCACCCAGGCGTGGATCCAGTTCCCTTTAGCGTTGCGGTTTAGATCACAGGCTGATCTCTCCCAGCCTGTGCTGAACTTTCCGGCTTCACTATCTCCATCTGTAGTGACATCAATCTCCACTATGGGAGTGTGGAACTCCCCGGACCCTCTGAAGTAGCAAAGGTAGATGAAATCACCTTTTGCTCCAGCATTGAGATCTTTATTGATCTTTGTGTACCCTGCATTGATCAGTCCAACAGCCATGTCATCGTTGAATGTAAACTGAACCCTGGTGATTGGTACTGACCCTTTTTTGTACCAAAGATAGATGTAATTTCCTCCTGCTCCTTTGTTTAGATCAACATAGATTTTCTTGAAGCCTTGTGATTGGAGCTCTTGCTCCTGAGCTTCATTAATGGACACATCAAGTTGTGAGATGTAGGCCATTGTGGGTAACTGCATAAAAGAAATACACATAATTTGTTTGTATGTATAACGTATGTATTTCTATGATTGTTACCTTGTGAATATGGTGTGGAAAACACAATAGTGAGTAAACACAATATGAAAAGTTAGCAGCATGACTGTGCCTTTGGTCCGTGTACTTTTTCGTTCATTCGATTTTCATTTCATAAACAGACTTAAAAAACAAAAAAGGAATGGTTATTTGATTTTCGTTTTAAAATACAACAATTGAAATTGAAATACAAGGCATTTTTTTCCTTTTCGTGGTCAAAAGGGGATGGGAGAAATTAAAAATATGCTGTGATTTTCATTTTCTATTTCATATAACAAAAATAAAATCACTCGGAAAATAGAAATGAAAAAGGTTTTTTTTCATATTCAGAGACCGGATGTTGTCATTTCCAAGGCAACAGCGCCAGCATAGTCTACCAGTGTTGCTTTCGCCCAGGCCAAAATTACTTTGGAAACCTGTGCTCTTGATAATGCTGGGGGGGAATTTTATTTCATAATGTCACATGTATTTATTCCCCTCTCTCCCTGCCTCCCTCTGACTCTCTGTCTCTACCCGCCGCAGACAACTTCGCCCCAAGAGAGTCGAACCAGTTGAGGAAACAGACTTTCAGTTCACGGCTGTAACGTTACCGTTACGCCACCGTTAACAATCCCAGCAAACTTTCTGTTGCTGATCTGGCAGAGAGTCACCTCATGGGATCATCAGATCATGGGGATCAGACCTCCGGTGCTGGGTCTATTCTAATATTAGCTGCTGCTGCAGCTAGCTAGCAGCTAGCCACCAGCCCTGTGACCTCGGTCCCCGTGGTTCGCTCCCCAGTGCTGACTGACTCTGGTCCGTCTGCAGAGCTGCGTTACCCGCTCTAGCTGAGCTGGGAATCTGCCGCTCGTGATTTATTCATATTTTATTTTATTTGCAGATAGTGATATGCTATGATGCACTGATGTCAGGCAGGCTTGCTGCTGCTTTTAGTCTGAGTCTGTGAGATAACCAAACTTCCCTTAAATATAACGTGCATATAAATAGATGGAATAAATAAAAGTCCCTCGAAATACATAGTAAAACATACATGTATTTAGGCTATTGAAGTATTATGACTAAAGCCTGTATTTCATGATCTATTTCATAGTCATATGTATATTTATGTAAAGGGGGCAAAAAGCGGAAGTTATAGGCTACAGATTCCCTCAGCTGCAGCCGGACATTCTAAAACACACAACGTGAAAAAGCTTAACTTTAATGTACCTAAACAATGATCAATCAAATATCAGTCAGTTATCAGTCAGATAACGTCCATAACGACTTTGTGTTAGTTTTTTGATCACTGTTTATAAACAGTGATCAAAAAAATCGCTTAACGTGAAAAAGCTTAATGGTTAACCACGTTTAAGCTTTTTCCTTACAATTTCCCTTAATGAAGCAGAAACCCTTAATGTCAGCTAACGTCCATATTAATTGTACTTTGGGTTAGATTTTTTAGTTTTTCAGTGGTTATGAGGAGCAATATGAGAGACAAATTTGGTAATCCTTGATCATTGCTCATTGATCATAGAGCAGGTAACGCCAGCTCTGCAGTCAGTCCCGGGGAGCGAACCGCGGGGACCGAGGTCACAGGGCTGGTGGCTAGCTGCTAGCTAGCTGCAGCAGCAGCTAATATTAGAATATTAGACCCAGCACCGGAGGTCTGATCCCCATGATCTGATCCCGAACCCCGGTGACTCTCTGCCAGATCAGCAAGCTTAACGGCAGCAACAGAACGTTTGCTGGGATTGTTAACGGTGGCGTAACGGTAACGTTACAGCCGTGAACCGAAAGTCTATTTGCTCCGCTGGTTCGACTCTCTTCGGGCGAAGTTGCCTGCGGCAGGTAGAGACAGGGAGGCAGGGAGAGAGGGTAATAAATACATGTGACATTATGAAATAAAATTCCCCCCAAGGATTATCAAGAGTATAGCTAGCTAGGTTTCCAAAGTAATTTTGGCCTGGGATGAACACTGGTAGGCTAGGCTGGCGCTGTTGCCTTGGAAATGACAACATCCGGTCTCTGAATATAAAAAAACAAGCCTTTTTTCGTTTCTGTTTTCGAGTGATTTTATTTTTGTTATATAAAATAGAAAATGAAAATCACAGCATATTTTAAATTTCTCCCATCCCATTTCGACAATGAAAAAGAAAAAACGCATTGTATTTCAATTTCAAATGTCATGTTTTAAAACGAAAATCAAATAACCATTCGTTTTTTGTTTTTTAATACCTGTTTATGAAATGAAAATCGAATGAACGAAAAAGCACACGGACCGCCTTTTGAGATGAGCTCCAATATGATTATAACAAATTAAAACATCAATATCAAATATGGATCACTATTATATCTAAAATTGTATTTTACAGTTTTTCCACAATCGCTATGACAATTTTTCAATACTTTTAACAACTTTCCTAAACTCTTAACCCACTAACACACCTACAACACACGATTGGCAAAACAGTTAATTTCATGCTTAAAATCACACATTGTAAACTAAACTCGACTGATTTTCAAAATACAATAATTTTTTTATTTTTATTTTTATTTATTTTTATTTATCCTTTATTTAACCGGGAGAAGCCCATTGAGATTAAAAATCTCTTTTGCAAGGGAGACCTGGCCAAGATAGGCAGCTGAATTACATCACATCACATACGGACAAAGACACAAAAAAACATGAAAATAAAGACATTAATAGAAACAGTTTGAAAGCCAATTATGCACTTACAAGGAAATAACAATTAAAAACATTGACAAGTGAGGGAGTTCAACTCAAAACACCTCATTCTTAACTTAAAAAAACTCAAAGGAATCAATTTACTAAGTTTTAAGTTGTTCTGCAGCAAATTCCATGTAAAGGGAGCAGAATAAACAAAGGCCTTTTTACCCAGCTCAGTACTGACATGTGGGACAGAAAGCAAGACAGCAGCCTGAGAACGGAGAGAATAATGACCAGCACTTTTTTTCATAAGAAGTGAACATAAATAGGATGGAAGCACACCAAGAATAGCCTTATATATAAATGTGTACCAATGACAAAGCCTCCGTGTGGCCAGAGCAGACCACCCTACCGCGAGTACAGCTCACAGTGGTGGGTGCGAGCTTTACAATTAGTAATAAATCTCAACGATGCATGATAGGCGCGTCAATCATATGAAGGCATTGAACAGATGAATGCATATATAATATATCACCATAGTCCAGCACAGATAAAAAAGTGGATGCCACTAACCGTTTTTTAACATTAAAAGAAAAGCACAGCTTATTTCGAAAATAAAAACCCAATTTTAGCCTCAACTTTCTCACTAGACAGTGGACATGAGGCTTAAATGATAGGCAATCATCAATTACAATACCAAGATACTTATAAGTTGTAACAATCTGTATTTCACGTTTGTCAAGAGTAATCACTGAGGGAACATTCAGTGGTCTATTCCGAGGGCCCGTGAAGAGCATACATTTGGTTTTTTCTGCATTGAGCACAAGTTTCAGCTGTAGCAACGTGTTTTGGACCACAGTGAAGGCATTCTGTAAATGTGCAATGGCTTGTTTAAGAGAGGGTGCACAGCAGTAAATAACTGTGTCATCTGCATAAAAATGAAAGTTTGCAGTCAATAATTCACTAACACAATACACTATGTTTACCAAAACAATGCAATCATGTCTCAAAATCAAATAATTCTTCCACAACACTAACACTTGTTCTCTCCCAACAGGAACATTTAGTCAATCATAGCACAATGTCATACAAAACACTAACATCCATGGAATTACAGAAATTGCATTATTTTATATGTGTCAGTCAGTTCTTCCCTTATACAACAGACAAAAGTGATTGTATTGATTATAGATTGTGTTTTGCACTGCAGTTTCTGTTGAAGCCTCTCTATATTTTGTTTTGTTGGGTTTAGTAAAAATATTTTAAATTATTTAAGATTATTTTTTGGGCTTTTCCACCTTTATTTGACAGGACAGCTAGTTGAGAAAGGGGAGAGAGAGAGAGAGGGGGGGAAGACACACAGGAAATTGTCACAATTTCAAGTCGGATTTGAACCCTGGACCTATGTGTCAAGGCACAAATCTCTAAGTGTATGTGCACCTGCTCTACCCACTGATCCAACCTGGCCACCATTTTGTTTCTTTTGCTGCAGAGATTCAGTACAAAAAATGAATGTCCCATCTCAGAGTAGCTTTATAGAATGTACAGTTTATGAAAAAAAGGAGACAGAGACAGAATTGTCCTGGTACTCCTCTTCCTCTCCCTCGTGAAGGCATTTTTCTTATTTTCTATGTTCATCTACAGTATATTGTTCAAATAGGTCCTCTTTTACTGTACTAGAAGGGAATCAGCTGTGATTGATCTATTTGCATAACTTCAATCAGCTGTTTCTCAATAAATGCATGTATGAAATGCAGGGGATATATTTGAGTTTCAATTTACAATATGAACAGCTGTTCACTTTGACTTTAGCCTATAAGTTAGGTTAAGAACATGATGCTATCTGTTCTGACATACAGTGTGAAAGCATTTGTAAATTTGGCAGTGAAGATCCATTGTTTTGGTTTTGGTGGAGCTTGTGTGTAAAAGAAGTTCAAGCATTTTAAATTTGTGTTAACTGTATGCATTTTGTGTCAAAGCAACAAGAAATGTGTTAATTGTATAGCCTACACAGACGGATGTTGTGCTAACTGTGTTAAGAGTTTAGGAAAGTCGTTAAAAGTATTGAAAAAAGTGTCATAGCAATCGTAAAAAAACTGTAAATGTGCATGCTGCACCTTTTTATACTGAATATAATAACTTTGAAATAGTAAAATGTATGTTCCACATAAAGAAAATAAAGTTCTTGAAGACTTACGTGTCTGCTGACGGTGAATGTTCGGCAGGAAGAAGTCAACTGGTCTGCTGAATTCTGTTGTACTCACCACAAGTCAGCTGCCTTTATATAGAGAGATGCTAGGGCTTATTGTGCAATCTCTACCTGTGAGGAGTCACACTCCGCAGAATACATTTGTTTTTGTTATTAAAGTTTATTATTAAAACTGGTTTGATCAGTTCTGTGGACCACACACCTTCTCAGTCCCACACACACACAGACACACACACACATATATACACACACACACACACACACACACACACACACACACACACACACACACACACACACACACACACACACACACACACACACACACATATATATATACACACATACACACACACACACACACACACATTTTGTATTATTTCTTAAGGTGAAATGCACTTTTATCATAATGTTTTCCCATTCAGACTATATTGTATTGTATTGTGTGTGTGTGTGTGTGTGTGTGTGTCTGTGTGTTTATGTGGGGTGTCTTTCAAATAACTGTTCATCTGATCTACTTTACACTTGGCTTCCTGGGTACACAATGAAGTTGGGGTTTGGAATTTGGAGCAGTTTGGACAGCTTTGGATATTACAGTTTTTTCCAACTGCTTACACATGTTTTCAAAACTATGTATCCTTTTTTCAAAACTCTACACACAATTCCCAAAACTGCACACACAAAATGCTAAATGCCTCACATCTCCTTCAAAATGAAACACTGCATTCAAAGTGCCATAAACACATCACACATTTACAACGTTCTAGAGTGAAAGTAATCTGCGGAGAGTGGTTGAAAAGTGTACTGTAAACAACAATGCAATGTTACAGTAAAACAGAATATATTTATTGGGCAAAACATTACATTTATAAGAGTAGCACAGTTTTGTATACAGTAGCATGAAACTAAGAAAACAAAACTATTAACATATGTAAACCAAAGGTATCATTTTTACAATAAAGAATATGTGTGTGTGTGTGTGTATGTTTGTGTCTGTGTGTGTTTGTGTGTGGGTGTGTCTGTGTGTGTGTTTGTGTTTTTCTGTGTGTGTGTGTGTGTATGTGTTTACAGTTTTTCTTGATTGCTTTGACCTGCTTAAAGAAACTGGGATCCACTCGGTTTTCATCATCACTGTCTCAGCAGAGCAGAAGACACCTCTTGCAAATGTCTTAACCCTTTCTCATTGGATTGACACATTTTCCCCACCCTTTTGCAGAACAGTTAACACGGATGTCATTCAAGCATATGTTCTTAACTATTAGAAACTACCTCCTACACACAAATCTTCAGTTAGCAATCAGTGTGCAGGGTTAGGCCATGTGGCCCCATAGATCAGTGTGCAGGGTTAGGCCATGTGGCCCCATAGATCAGTGTGCAGGGTTAGGCCATGTGGCCCCATAGATCAGTGTGCAGGGTTAGGCCATGCGGCCCCATAGATCAGTCTGCAGGGTTAGGCCATGCGGCCCCATCATCAAGACAGAAGAGACTGAGTATCAATAGTGGCTATTTCTCATACTCTACAGTAATATATGGTTATACTTTACTGTAATAGATTTTATTTTGGTTTACATGTATTTTGTGTAATATTTACAGTATTTCAGTTTTCAGCCACAGTTAAAAAAATAACAATAATTGGAATAAATAAAATTTGCATCAAAGCATTTCTGATTCTGGATCCAATTCTTTGCAAGAAGGCAAATTTGACAACAAATGTCACTGGGATGAAAACTACATCTAGTAATAGACTGCAATGAAAAGCAACGGTTCACTGATTCGCACTGAGTGCTGTATTTTGTATTTTGTTGTCCACTGTGTAATGGTTGATTGGAAGAGCTCATACACTTGTTTGCAAGTTGTGTTGTTTGAAGCCAAAATTTGCTTTTGTTTTGGCACGGTTAGAGCCTTTTGCAAACAAAATGTGTCATTTTGACCATGAGTGCCACTGTTTCAGCCTGTGTGTTAACTGTTTTGAAAATGTGGAGTTTGAGTTGACTGCTGCACCAAAGCAATCAAGAAAAACTGTAACAGCAAGTTTAACAGTAGAATATTTCTGTACTTAAATTAGAGTTTTGTTGGACTGCTAAACGACAGTGGTCACAACTGAAGCCACATGTGTAAAACTTTAACTGTAGTCTGCATTACCAACAGTCACCTGAGCTCAACAGTTCACATCTCCTGCAAAACTCATTCACAGCAACACAACTCTTCACACACGTCTCAGAGCAGGATCAGTGCAGCGAGACACTATGAACAATCTTCATCGAGACAACACACACTGTCACTCATCTTTACTGTTTCAATAATGTCAGTGACTTCACACTAATTAATATAAGGAAAAAGTGAAATTCTTTCACATGACATTTTTATTTTATGATATACCACTTTTTAGGTAAACAAGAAAGAAGGAAAATCTTCAGTTTGCTAAAGTTTAATCTATCAACTAGCTCTGCTACCTTCTTCGTTGCTCTGCCTGGTTGTAGCGCTATCCTATTGCGTGCAGAGGGAATTTGAAAGACAAGCGTTTATCCCGCCCCTCGGATTGAACTCCGTCAATGGTGAGTTCCCAGACCCAACATCTTGATGTGGGTCTGGCTTATCAGGACATGTACTTCTCAGCACAATCTACCATAATTCAAATAATAATAATAATAATAATAAGTTTATTTGATATAGCACCTTTCACAGACAGAATCACAAAGTGCTTCACAAGATAAAAATTTGTACAAAACATAGTGAATTATACAACAATAAAGATAAAAGAATAAAAACAGTCATTAAAAGGCAACATTTTACATGAATGAATCAAAAGCAAATTTAAACAAGTGCGTCTTCAGCTGCTTTTTAAAAGCTTCAACAGAGACTGCAGAACGTAAGGCAATAGGAAGCGCATTCCACAGGTTTGGAGCCACCGCTTCAAAGGAACGGTCACCTCTAGTCTTTAAACGGGTGCGTGGAACAACCAGTAATCCCTGGTTAGAAGACCTGAGGGGCCTATTTGTAGTGTATGAATGGAGCAGGTCCGAGATATACGCCGGAGCCTGACCATGCAAAGCTTTATAAGTCAGAACCAAAACTTTAAATTTGATCCTGTAGTTAATCGGAAGCCAATGTAATGAGTATAAAACTGGAGTAATGTGTGACATCCTGCTAGACCTGGTTAGCAGCCTTGCAGCAGAATTCTGGACTAGTTGTAAACGGTCCTGTGACGATTTGCTGAGACAGGTGAAAATAGAATTGCAGTAGTCAAGCCGAGATGAAATAAAAGCATGAATAATCATCTCAAGCTCAGAATGTGAAACAGTTCCTCTAATTTTGGCAATGTTTCTTAATTGAAAGAAACATGTGCGAGTCAGAGATTTAATATGTTGATCCAAGTACATGTTATTATCAAATATTACACCAAGATTTTTCAGTTTGGACTGAACAGCTGAGGACAAGGAGCCCAGCAGCCGACTAATCTTCGAAACTATAGGGTCCGGAGCAACAATAATGACTTCGGTCTTATTTTCATTGAGCTGTAGAAAGTTATTTGCGAGCCAATCCTTAATCAAAGTGAAACATCTAAGCAATTTCAACACTTTGTCAGTGTCTTCTGGCTCAAAAGAGACATACAGCTGGATGTCATCTGCATATAAGTGATAAGAAATATCTCCAACTTGGCTAATTATATGTCCCAGGGGGAGCATGTACAATGCAAATAAAAGTGGACCTAACACAGAGCCCTGCGGAACCCCACAGGAAAGGGCCGCGGTTTCTGAGGAATAGGGGCCAAGATACACCGAGAAACTTCTGTCTGATAGATATGAGGTGAACCAATCCAGGGCGCTTCCTGAGATACCAACCCAATGCTTAAGTCTTTCAAGCATGATGTTATGATCCACTGTATCAAAAGCGGCACTAAGATCCAGCAGCACCAAAACAGAGCATTGACCCTTGTCAGAGGACATTAATAAATCGTTGGACACTCTAAGAAGAGCGGTTTCAGTTGAGTGTTTCTGACGGAAACCAGATTGAAATTTGTCTAAAATGTTGTGTGCATTCAGAACAGTAGTGAGCTGTTTAGCAACAATTTTTTCTATAATTTTGGAGATAAAAGGTATTTTCGAAATGGGCCTATAATTTTCCGGCAGTGATGTATCCAGGTTGGTTTTCTTTAAAAGTGGCTGCACACATGCATGTTTAAAATATAAAGGGACACAACCAGATTGCAGAGAGCTGTTGAGTATAGCGAGAACCCAAGTACTCACAGACCCAAGAACATTTTTAAATAATAAAGTTGGTATAATATCTCCTGGGCTCGAGGAAGATTTCATGCTGCTAACCAGATCAGTGAGTTCTTGTAGCGAGATTGGAGCAAAATGGTTCATGATTGGTGGCCTGATTGAGTGAGCCAAAAATGAAGTAGTCGAAGGGATAATTCCATTTCTGACATCACTGATTTTCTTTACAAAGAACTTGAGAAAGTCACTGCAATCCTTGTTTGAAAAAATTGGCACTTCAGGAGGAGTAGGACTGACAATATTGTTGATGGTTTCAAAAAGAATTTTAGGGTTTTGTTTACTGGATGAAATAAGATTAGCAAAATAAGTTGTTCTTGCCTCCTTAACCATGTTGTTGTATTCAGTTAAGAGGTCCTTGTAATATAGTTGGTGAACATGAAGCTTGGAGGATTTCCACTGTCGTTCCGCCCTGCGACGCATGCGCCTGAAACAGCGTATGGAGTCACTACGCCATGGGGATGTGTTGACGGGGAAACACGACGCATCTGACATGGAGCCACTCTATCCAACACTGATATGCAATTTGTGTTGAATGAATGGACCAGATCATTAATGTCAGCATGAGAGGACAGCACTGCGTTTTGGACAAAAGCTGCCGTAAACCTCTCAGCTGAGGAGGGATTTAAGATGCGAGAACATCTTACATTTTTACTGGGCAATACATCAGGATTAAAAGACAAATTAAAAAAAACACAATCATGGTCAGTAATATGCAGTTCCTCAGTGCAAACAGAGTCAATATTAAGACCATGCGTAAAAACAAGGTCCAAAGTGTGACCCCCAATGTGTGTGGGACCAGAAACATGCTGGATAAAATTAAAAGCCTCAGTTACATTAAGAAAGTCTGCAGCTAAAATACTAGACAAGTCATCAACATGGATGTTAAAATCTCCAACCATAATGACGTTATCCAACATAATAATGGATGATAGAAAATCACTAAATTCAGACAAAAAAGAACTGTTAGAACCAGGTGGTTGATAAATTAAAATACAATAAAATGGATTAGAATTACCAACTTTGGTAACCTGCAGTTCAAATGAGGAAAAAACTCTACTGGGTACTGTCCGACTTTGAAAGCAGCCTTTATATACCACCGCGAGTCCTCCACCACGACCTGAGGTCCTGGGAGTACTGATAAAACAACAGTCAGGTGGACAAAGTTCAATTAGAGGGCCGTATTCTAAGATAACAAATTCCTATGTTCAAAATGGAGTAGGAAGAAGTTCATAAACAAACTTTTCTAGTCCTACCCCCTTTCTCTATTTTTATCCTTTAGTTAAATACAAAACAATTCAACACAATTACTCTTTACACACACATACACCGTCTATCTACCTACCTACAGCTCACATATACACAGACACAGATGCATGCATACATGCATACAAACTAGGGTTGGGTACCGAACCCGGTATTTTTACTGGTACCGACCGAATCATGCCGGTACTACTGATGTATTGGTTCATGTAAAGTCAAACGGTGCAAAATTTCGGAAGGCCTACCTGAGAGTAAGTGCAAGCTTATCTGTCCTCTCTGCATGTTGACAGAGAGCAGAGGTCCGACACACGCGTGCCGAGCTGCGGACGGAGTAAACTACGTCGGCTCTGCAGTTTTGTTGAAGTCACAGAGAGTCAGAGCGATGCCGGTAAAGTGGTTTCAAGTGTGGTTACAGTTTTTCAAAACTTCACAGAGACACAATTCACCGTGATATGATATTAATGGCGAGCCGAAAGCGGTCGCGGTGCTGTTGACGTTACATTTCCTCTGACAAGAGCAGGCACAACGGTGGTTTCTGTGCCCTGGGGACTGACTGACAGGCTGAGGTTGTAAGGCAAGGCAACTTTATTTCTACAGCACCTTTCAGCAGCAAGGCAATTCAAAGTGCTTTACATGAAACATTAAAGAGCAATTAACATTAAAGAGCAATTAAAAAAGGTCATGATGAAAATGAATCAGGCTAAAATAATATACAAATACAATAATAAAAGTAGAATAATTATTCAATTTAATAGGTTGTGGGGACAGGTTTGGGAGGAGAGAGGGGTTTTATTTTTGTTTGTCTTTAATTTATGTCAGTGTAAAATATTCTAAATAAATAACATAATGTTCTAAGTAAATAGGTTTGGAATTATTTTTACAACTGAAATATTTTTTTTGTAATTACAGAGGGAAAGTACTGAAAAAAAGTACTGTTGGGTACCGGAACCGAATTCCTGGTACCGGTTTCGGTAGTGGTATTGGTTCAGATGCGAAAGGTACCCAACCCTAATACAAACACAGATATAAATATATGTAAAACAAAAAGTATTTATATTTTGAAAAAAAAAATGCTATTTGTAAAGAGTTGCACAATAGTACAATGGAGCAGAGTGTAAAGGCTTCTGAATAAATGATTCATGTAACCTGTTCTTTATCTTTGTTACTGTAAGGTAGAATTTGTAATTCTAGGGAAATGGGAGTCAGGACTTCTAGATAAGAATGTCACGTCATCTACCGCTCCCTTTCCATCCCCAGATCAGAAGATATAAAGAAGATGTGAATTTCACTTCCTTCACTTCTGCAAACAGACTGACTGGTGTGAAATTCAAGACTGTAAGTACTCTGATGGATTCATATGTAGATTACTGAGCAAGAGTAGTTTAACGCAGAGTCGTTGCACAATGCTGTTAAATCTGTTTATAATAGGTACATCAGGCTTATTGTAGTGATGAACTGAGGTAGACAAATTAAATTTTCATCTTCAATGTAAGAAGCAAAAGTAGAGTTACTATTCAGTTACAAATGAAAAGCCCATCAATGCCAACATCACAGATGTATTTTTGTGTCTCTGTTTCAGGATCATGAAAAAGAACTTCTTGTCTAAAAATGAGCAGCTCTTCAAGGACGAGTTGCTGGTTTCCAACAATGGGAAGTGGCAGGCTATCTTCCAGGTGAGTAACTCTCTCTAAAATGAAATGCTCACTTTTGATATGATATTGTTTGGATATCAGTCAAATGCCTCTGTTTCTGCCTGCAGGGTGATGGTAACTTCGTCGTCTATGGTGACAGCAAGCCTGTGTGGGCTTCAGGCACCAATGGATCAGACCGTTACCGTGTGATCATGCAGGCTGACGGCAACCTGGTCATGTACAACAATAATAACCAAGCCGTGTGGAGCACAAATACATACCTCAAGGAGGAGTGTGAGATGTGCCGTCTTGTACTGACTGACAGCGGCAAACTGGAGTTGATCCAAACTGTACCTAAAAAGGTTTGGAGCTCATGATGAAATTAGGCCCAATGTCTTAACATGACATCACAAAGTTTTTAAAATGAAATGCTTTGCAAGTGAAAATCATCTTTGTTTGTGCATTACAATAAACATGCCTGGTATGTAATCGGGAACCAAATAAAAGCACATTTTCACAATGTATAAAGGTGTTTTTCTTTTCTTTTGTTTTTTTACTTATGTTATTTGTGGCTTCATAGTCACTTAAACACACACACACACACATATATATATATATATATATATAGTTTGGGTTTTGGGTTTGTTTTGACACTTCTGTTGCAGTTATCATGCATCCATACATTCCTCATTCATCCAAACACTCCACACACCACTGATACCATTTACTCACCACATCTCATGTTTTAGTAAATAGTAATTATATTTATTTATCAATAAACCTTTCATTGGCACTTTAACCTGTTTGGACTCCCCTGTATGTATATACTAATTATTTAATTAGTGAATTTGAAAAACTCCTCACAGATCTGAGAACACGTGGAACATTTCCACAGTGATATTTTTAAAGCAGATCTTCACACCTTGTGTAAACTGTGACCAGGAAAGGGGCAGTAGTTCTTATTTATGTTGACTTGTCACCATGTGGGTTGGTTGCTCTCTCTCCATTTCTCAAACATCATTTTGTGCCCTGGATGTGGCTCGTCTAGACAGCGCCATTGTCTTCTCTGCTCCTTGTGCGAAGAGTAAATCTCATTAACAGTGGGAGTCCTGCGACTCGTCCAACCCGCCACCAATCTATGATCTTTTTTTTTGTGGGGGGGGTGTCACTCTTGCCTGTCTTCAAAACTTGAGAGCCCTGGGTGTGTACTTAACCTGCGAGAGAGGAATATAATTCGGATCCTGAGAAAGATTCGGGGCTTCAACTGTGACTCCGCAAGGGGAAGCATGTTGAAGTCCGCTGTTTACAGTGTATTTGTTTTGTCATGTCGCATGGCTGCAGACTTTGACCCCACAAGGGGAAGCATGTCTGCAGTCTGCTGCTGGCAGTGTTTTGTGTTTTATGTTTTATTGTGTTTTGACTGTCGTTTTCATCGTGTTGTTCATTAAACCTTTTGCTTAACTTTCAATTGGACCAAGCCTCTCCTTCCTCCTCAGAAATCAAACGAACACTTCTTTTAGAAATTCTTAACACTATCCCGGTGGAGGCTAGCGTGGAACAGATTGGGCAGGTCGTAAAACGGTATTATCATCTGCGCATACGTCATGGCATACGTGTCATCTTGCACATGCGCAGAACGGATCGTGCCGGTGGAACGGATCGGGTACTGACAGATGGATGTGACATCAAGCCCCGCCTTCCCGCAGGCTGCAGCGAGATACACTTGCTCTGGCGTCATCTCGTGCTGCATTCACTGCAGTCGGACATTGGAGATTCACGCTCATAAATTGTCAAATTGGCCATAACTTTTAATTTGTGGGGTGGCAAGGCTTTCTTTTAGGGTGGCATTTGCCACCCTATGCCACCCCGGTAGAGCCGCCCCTGATTTTGATACATTTTTGATGAAATTAATTGATTATTTAATAGGACACTTTTTATTTAAAGGTGAGAAACTCTTTTTACCCACCAAATAACAAATAGAAAATGTGTTGAAATCAGTAAAATCATCTATACAACAATGCAATGGAAAAAAGCAACATGCTGGTCAAATTTAATTTGGTCCGTTTCAATAATGTTGTGTTACTTGTGCCAGGAAACTAAATTGTTCCATAACCCAACATAAAGTCGCCCACCCAACCTATAACCCAAAAGCCTTAACCCCGCTTTTGGGTTATTAAAATAACCTAGCATTTTTTTGTGTACAGTCAACAGATGTCAGTAATCAGAGTAATTCCTAAACTTTTTGACCTGATAATAATCTGTAAACAAACCACAGGGCAGAAACCAGAACCATATGCTGACTACTAAAGTGGAGTCATTTTTCTGTCGTATACTGTAGGTCAATTACAGGTCAGTGTTATTCAGTTTTTTCTTACTCAGCAAATAACTTTCTTACTCTTAGGTTGGCTCTTAGAGAATTCTTTTGTCAAAATACATATATGTGTTTTGACATTAATACATTTCAGAAAGAAAATGTTAGATTACTTAACTTCAAAATGTTTGTTTAATATGTGGAATGTTTTTCAAGTGTTTTTTTTGTTTTGTTGGTTGGTGTTTCTGATCAATATGTTATGTACAACTGGTCATATATGCTTGTAAATGTTTTCATTTGAGTATCTAGATATTCAGATGATTTTGAGCATATTAAAAAATATTATTCTGAGGAAGTGAAATATAATTTTGTTTGGAATAAAGCAGCATTTATATGTTCACAGGTAAATAATTATTAACTCTGATTTTTCTGGTGTATATTTGGTAGTTCATCTTTGTATCCTGGCAGCTTCTCATTTCCATAAATAGTTTGTGTTTGAGTGGGTTAAAACAGAATATCATATAGATGTTATAATGGTTTCAAACCAAATGTTAAAATGTGTCTACACAGATGACTTTAAAATATTTTAATAACTTGGATTTCCCTGCCAACAGTGGGGTCACAGCTCATTGCTTTCTCCCACCAATCAGTAGCTTTAATTCCTCTTAGAAGCCTACATGTGCAAAAAAAACTAATGTGTCAGAAGATGAAAAATTAAACATAAACATAAAGTCCATATGTTCAACACAATCAATACGTTCTTTCAATTGAAAGCATACATGTGTGCACGTCAATTCAGTTAGGATATTGTGAGATATGTTAGTCACAAACAAAAAAACAACTAAACGCAGACATTTCAGTAATTTTGAAATGATATGATGCAAATTTGGGAGTGTATTTCCTGTGAGTCTTTGTGCTGCTTTATCATCAGTTTTGAAACAAGACCATGAAGAAAATGCTTGCAGTAATTTTGAAATGATATGATGCAAATTTGGGAGTGTATTTACTGTGTGTGTGTGTGTGTGTGTGTGTGTGTGTGAGCAAACACCTGTGATATGTTTGTAGCATTGCTGAGCATAATACTCTAATTCAGAACAGAGTAGCTTCAGTCTAATATTTGCATTCATTTGAACATGTGTTACTCCACTGGCATTTATCAGGGTCTGGACAATAACAATAAAGCTGATAGTAAGATGCCAAGTAAGGCAAGGCAAGTTTATTTGTAGAACATTTCATACAGGCAACTCAAAGTGCTTTACAGAGGCATCAAAAAGCATCATAATAATAAACAATAAAAGTACTTTTAAGAAACAAAGAAAGTTAAAATAAAATTATTAAAATAAGCCAGTAAGAGTACATTTAAAGACAAGAATAATCAGTTAAGAATTAAAATGATGTATCAAATTTATAAGAAAGCTGCAGTGAACTATAATGTTTTCCGCCCCGATTTAAATAAGCTAACAGTTTGAGCAGACCTCAGGCATTCAGGAGTTTATTCCACAGCTGAGGGACTTAATAACTAAATGCCACTTCACTTAGTTTAGTCCTAGTTCTGGGAACACACAACAAATCTGTCCCAGACAACCTAAGTAATATTTTAAAATCCATCCTATGCAGAGATGTTCACAAGTCATTTTTTTGAAGTCAATTCTCAAGTCTTTGAGCTCGAGTCCAAGTCAATTCTCAAGTCTTTGAGCTCAAGTCCAAGTCAAGTCTCAAGTCTTTGAGGGGCAAGTTCAAGTCAAGTCTCAAGTCTTTTTCCACGAGTCCAAGTCAAGTCTCAAGTCTCTGGCCATCTGATCTGTCCCTAACACTGTATTATATCTTATGAATTCAAAGCATGTTCTGTAGCTACCATCCATACAGTAGGCTACATTATTAAAATCAGTTGTGGGATAACTTTATGGGGTCTACTTAACACATCCCTCTAGCCCTTTGAACTCACTGATGTAATGCAATTTATTTATTTTCTAAGTGTTAGTAGGCTCAGTGATACTGAGTCCAGCGCGAGGGAGACCCGACTCAGAGGAGGAGAGGTTAGTGAGGCCAGCGTCTCCATGGCAGGTGACAGTACGCACAGATCCGCTGCGCCACACATGGATGAAATAATGAAATAGTAAATAGGACTACAATAACAGAAATATGTGCAGAATTAAGACAGTTAAGACGGTTTGGTGGACCGGGTACACCTTGTTTACTTAATAGCCTACAAATCATCCACAGGATCAATTACGATCAATTACGCATCACATGAGTTTGTTCCTGGGGAGATGGATCCGTGCGTCCCGCCTCCTGTGTGCCATGGATGTCTGAGCCTCAGCAACTACTAACTATAAAGATACAATGTGCCTGTTCCCAGCATTAGCACAACACTTTGCGATGGTTAGCTTGTTACCTGTGACTATATATATATATATATATATATATATATATTAGCTAAATGTAACGTTTCACTTTCTTAGCGTGTGAGTGATGATGAGGTGCCTGATGAAGTTCGACGTTGTTGATCTGGCATCATTTATCTTGGTGCCACACACCTTGCATGTAGCTGTTGGCTTACTGCCTCTGTTTATCAAGTTATTGAAAGCAAAACTAATGATAAAAGGCACAACTCCAGGAGGACTTGGTGTCGCCATCGTCAATGTATTTTTATGTGTGAGTGCGTGCACTTAAGGCATAATGCATGCGTTACGTTGCACATTATGGCAAAGGGCAGGGGACATGCAGCTCGTCATACGTTTCCCCAACGTATATGCGCCAATAAAAGAAAATAGAAATACATGAATACATTTAGATTTAAAAAGCAATAATTGCATGAAAACAGGTTGTTGACGAGTCTCGAAGCTCGAAGTCTTTTGGGTCGAGTCGCAAGTCAAGTCTGAAGTCTTTTGGGTCGAGTCCGAGTCAAGTCTGAAGTCAGCTGTTTGTGCGACTTAAGTGCGACTTAAGTGCGACTTAAGTGCGACTCGAGTCCGAGTAGGGTGACCAGACGTCCCGAAAAATTCGGGACAGTCCCGAAATCCAAGCAGTTGTCCCGAATCCCGAATCCTGCCCTAATTGTCCCGAAAATTAGAGCAAAGTCTCAAGAGCAGACTCTCGACTAGGCTAGTTCTAGTCTGATAGAACATTAAAAACTGTTCATGGTGACTGAGTCGTCCTGCGGCCAGCTCCCGGTCTGGCAGATGGTCCAGGGCACTCTGCCTGCGACCCACTTCCAATACGTTCCGAAAGTCCTCCTCGTCTCCAAAATAAAAGCCCCCATCCCCGTCGGGAGACAACGGGGTGGCATCACAGCTGAGGGACGCAACAGTCCGGTGTGAAATACTATAATAGTATAAAATAATATAATTACAAAAAATACAACCTTTGTGTCCACTTTTGATGTTATAGAGTAGATGAGCGCAAGTTGCAGCCATGAGGCCAGGGAAAGTGCACATGCAGGCAGCCAATAAAAATAAATCATTTTGGTGCAGAGTTTTGAAATTCATGTTTGTTCACGAAAGCTCTGTGTGGAGACTCCGCAGAACCATAAAACAGGCTTTATGCGCAAAGCATTGTTTGTTACATTGGCCACAAATTCCCCAAATGTAATACCTCAAAGTCGCCACCAGATGTCGATGTACACCACGGAATCTTTTTGTCTAGAAACATGCTGCTGCAGTCTTTACCATGGTCCATGGATACTATGTTGATGACTGACAAGGCTTACTAACGTTACAATGCGATGATTACAGAATGGCCTCCTAAAAGTGTCATGTGGAATTTTGTATAGCTTTGTACTTAGCACCCACCTGTGTTTCTGAACCATCATAATAATAATATATTATAATTTATTTCAGACTCACAACTAACTTTAGGTAGGTAGATCATATTTGACAATCAATGATTTTATTTTAGGAACATATTTAGGCTAATTCGTAGGCTACTGTTTATTGGCTTTAACATAGTTAATTTATAATGTTAGTCAAATTAGTGCACCGTGTACCTAGCTAGCTAGATATTGGACATGGTCGCCGCCATGTTACAGTTTTTCTCAATTGTTAACACACACATACTGGTACTTGAGACACAATGACCACAACATGTAACTCATGCACCATCCCCCTGAACCAATTCCTCCTAAACTACAAGCACAATTCCTGCTTTACACTCACATTGCAGTTCTAAAACATACTTTTTTCAAAACACTACACACAATTCTCTGCATTTGGCACAGTTTTCATGAAGAAAATCTCTTGTTTTCACAAGGAACACACTGCCATTCAAATATACTTACCAGAGATGGGAAGTAACGAAGTACAAATACTTCGTTACTGTACTTAAGTAGATTTTTCGGATATTTCTACTTTACTTTACTATTTTTTTTGTGGCGACTTTTTACTTTTACTCCTTACATTTTAACACGAATATCGGTACTTTCTACTCCTTACATTTTAAAAATTAGCTCGTTACTTTAGTTTTGTACAAGAGGTCGTAATGTCGGAGAATAGCGCGGACACGCGCCTCACACCGCGAGCGAGCGGGCGCGTGCGCCACACAGAAAAAAGTGAGAAAAAAGAAAGAGAGACTGCTGTCCGGAGGATAATCAGTTGAGATGGTGTGTGTGCGTCCTTGAGAACTGTAAGTAGTAGCCTATAACTTATGTTGTCAGTTCATTTAATGTTTAATGTTGTTGTATTGGTCTATAGTTCCTGCACAGTTAAAGTAGGTTAGCTAGAGATTTAGTTGTTTGTGTTCTTCACCTGTTAGCTAGGTTTCACGTTGCTTGTAAAGCATCAAAAGAGAGAAGTTGTCTCTGTCCGTGTTTTACAGACACACCTGGGGGGGGAGGGGGGGGGAAGTTTGAAACCAGCATCAGCTTTAAATACGGTCCTAATCTAGTCCTCACTAGCAAGTTTCAAATAATTTCGCTGGAGTTACCGTTATTATTTTTAACGTGATCAATACCGAATTCAATCTAATTGGATGGGAATATAATGTAGGCTACGTTGCATGTAACGCACCACTACAAGACGACTCGACAGATTCGGCCGCATTCATTTGCGGCAAATAATTGCAGCATGATGGTGGTAACGTTAGCACTAGTAGCATGGACGGCGACATGATTGTAAATGAAGAAAAGAGAGATCCCAGAGATTAGGCAGATAAGCAGCAAGACATTCCCAATCATCCCTGGCCTTATCTGAGGGAGATGTTTGAGATAGGCTAGGAGGCATCAAGTATGACTCCTGGCCAATGTGCTGTGTAACTCTAAAAGTATGGGGAACTTCTTAATTAATCTATGTTTAGTAATTCATATTGTATCCTTTATTTTCTTTCTATATTTGAGCACACACACATACATGTAGATTCCTTTAAATGTTAAGGGGACGATTAAAAAAGAGAAACTGGATCTGTGAATTCTCACAGAATCACAATTGAATTCATATCTTGCTACTCAGTCAGAATCTTATTAAGCTGGAGTCCCAGTCTCTGTCACAATAATCATATATGTCATGTTTGGCAGACATCCATTTAAAATGTAGACAATGGCATATAAAGAGCCTGGTTTTTATGTCCACTGAAGTTTCTCATCTTGCACTCTAGTAACGTGTGGTCCAGGTAGCTTTGCATAAAAGTGGTTGTCATTCGCAAGGCTACTTTTACTTTTATACTTTAAGTACATTTCAAAGCCTGTACTTTGTTACTTTTACTTAAGTAAAGAAGTTAAATCAGTACTTCTACTTTTACCAGAGTATTTTTTAACACAAGTATCTTTACTTCTACTTAGGTACGGGAAGTGAGTACTTTTGCCATCTCTGATACTTACTGACTCATCACATGGGCAAACACCTGTCACACAGTTTTACAATTAGCAATCAGATTTTATCAGTTGAAATTGTCATTAATTTATCGACAGATAGAGAGCCTCACGCTGTTTTGCTCTGATCTTTAAAAAAGCCAAAGGCTAATAGTGGCAGGTTTAGTTAAATGCATGTGATTGTATTTTAATAATGATACATTTAAACTGGAACTTGGTCTCTAACTGTGCAATTCGGTCTGATTTCAGGAACAATGACAGCTGTGTAGAGCTTCCTGAACATTACCAGTGGGCCTGAGGTAGTCTGACCAATTACAGCTTCTGTATTGCATGATGGGAAATGTAGTCTGATACTCGTTCTCCAACCTTTTCAAAAGTAAAGTGATGGCTGTGTTGGTGTAAGTTTATATGATTGAGCTGTCACTTTAAGAACACAGTTAAAGGTGCCGGTGTAGGATTGTGAAGACCCAGGACTTAGCCAAAAACTTGAACATCGACAACTTGTCAGTCCCTACCCCCTTTCCGCTAAAGCCCAAAACTGTCTCCTAAGCCCCTCGGCCCACAAAGGGAAATGAATGTGCGTGTGCATGAGCAGTAGAGCTGAAGATCTTTGCCCGAACCCGCGGGACCCGACGGGCGGTTCGGTAATTGTTCTAGTTTCTGTTATTTTACACGGGCTCGGGCCGGGCTCGGGCGGGCTCGGGGCTTGGCGCCCGAGTTGCATGGTAAATGAGCGGTCAGCTGATGCGTTTCCATTTAAGCGTGAACATGGATCCTGAGGAGGTGAAACAGAGGCTGGTCTCTGGAGGACTTAGCTTGTTTCTTTGTTCCAACTTCCAAGTGGCCTATAGCCTCCGTTAGTCATGAATAAATTATGTTAAAACATGTATAAATGACTCATTTTTACGAAAGACAAAGGAGCTGTGCGTGCGGCGCAGTCTCTTTTCTTTCTCTCCCTTTTCCACCCGAGTGAAGTGCGTGTGCCCTTCGCCGGTGTGAAACGCGGTGTCCGCGCTATTCTCCCGACACTCTAATGACTGCTGATAGACGGCCTTTTGTGCAGTGTGTAACGGCGGGTTCGGGCTTTTAAAAAGCTGTCAATCAAAATGTACTTGTCGGGCTCGGGCCAAACTCTGTCGGGCTTGGGCCTTTTCGGGACGTACTTTTAAGGCCCGATTACAGCTCTAATGAGCAGTGATTGACACACAGTTAGATTATATCAACGCAACTGTCATTGATAAAATGAAATAATAGTGTGTTCTTCAACTTAATTTTTTGGATCACCCTTGTTCGACTTATCGGGAGAGAGTTGTGGAAATTTACTGCACTCAAGCAGTAGTATACTTCAAAGACCACGTCGGCAGTACTGATGGCAAAATAGGCTACAGAATATTTAGTTCTTTGAGGTGCAATATTTGAAAATCGATAATTATAATTTTTTTTTTTTTCAATTATATAATATCTGCATACCACATACCGTAAATACTGTAGTAGCTGGAACTGACAAAGCATTTTGTGCTACTAACAATGCTTTGGAACATTTAGAGATATTTCTGCAACTTCTTATCACCATGTTTGTGTTTTTGTTGTGGTTTACAGAGCCTGGTTATGTCGCTACAGTTTCTGCTATGGTACAAGCAGCCGTGACCTTGCTGAATGAAGTGCACTCTCTCCTCAGGAGGTCAGTTTTTTTTTTCAATTGCTTCCTTTACTTTGTCCCTCTCTGTCATAACTTATCTTCTTATCTATATCTGCCTACCACCTCTTTCAAATAAATCTCTCTCTCTTCCTGTGTCTCTGTTGTTTTTGACAGGGGAGGGGTGTACACTCCAGGAGCTGCCTTCTATAAAACTAGTCTCATCGACCGCCTCCATAACCACAGCATCAAGTTTTCAGTCAGAGGCTACCAATAACGCTTTATCACTGTGTAGGGCACGCCAGCTTCCAGTTACAGGATGTCAGTGCTGCTCAACTTGTATAGATCTTCTGTGCTGCCGGGTGGAAATTTTGTAGACAGATTCAGATACACTTAATAGTTTTTTTATTAAACTGCTTTAAGTTGCTCTGATCTGCTCTTTTCCTTCCATTCTCTGACCACTACCCCTCTCCACTGATGTGAGTGTAGACTGAACAAATAATGGATGGAGCATCGCTGACCTGACCCATTGGTTTGTGGACCACCGTTTTGAGTTTGCATTTTGGCCGTCGCCATCTTGGTATTTGGGGCTCGCAAATTTTCAGCCATCTGATGCGAGTCCTCCGGTGGAATTTTACTGGCGGGTAAAGGCAGATCTGTAGGTACTGTAGCTGTTCGTTAGCAGGTCGAGAAATAATTTAAAAAATAATTGAAGTTCTATCTTGACTATTCCAATTATTCAACATTTTTGTGTTTGCGCATGTCTTTATATTTTTTCAGGTGAAGCCCAACAGTACAAAACTTATTTGGCAACAACTGAAGATGAAATATAAGAATATTCATCAAACAGGTTTAATTTTATTTCAAGCAATTGTGATGTTTAGTCTACCCCATAGTATTGGAGTTTTCTAAGCATACAGATAATAAAGCATAAAGTGAAATTCACAAGCTACTCGGCAGTTTACAGTGTAAAGTAGTAAACTGCAACATTAAAGCAATGTAAATATTACATATACATGTATTGCATCACAAATTATAATGAAATATTATACACTATATTCTGAAATGGGCTATTCTGTATAATGTGTACTTCACTACATTTTGATGCTAGTACTTTTGTACTTTTACTTCAGTAACATTTTAAATGCACAAGCTTTACTTGCACATTGTGGTGTAACTTATTTTACTTAATTAGAAGATTGAGTACTTCTCTCCCCCCACCACCCCTCCCCTGCAGTGCAAATTTTCATTTGTAGTAGTTTGATAAATATGGGCCCTGATTTTTCAGCCTGGTAACAGTGATGGGAATAAGATAATGAAAACACATGAAGTGATACACAATTTCTACAGTGAAGAGTCTGAAGCAAACACACCTTACATGCAGAGTTGTCTTTATTAAAAAGCAGGAAATGTTCAGATTAAAGTAATATTCAACCCTTAACATCATTGGTTAAAAACAGCCATTTAAAATCATTTGATTGACATCAAGTTCATCAGTAGAACCCATATACCATTATTACTTTCTGATATTACCAGAATAGAATTAAGCACATGGTTTTCTATATTGAAGAAAAAGAGAAAATAAAATCGAAGAGGCTATCAGCAAAATGATTTAAGAATATTGTGGACTCTGCTTTCCACTTTAGTGAGTTTTGGGAATTCTCAGCTCTGCTTCCATGAAGAAGGCTTTCTCAGCCGTTCACTGATAGACACACAGGTACTCAGTGTTGCCCTTAGTGCCTGTGTTGAGATTTCTTTTGATAACAGAGACACCAGCCTTCTCATACACTGGTACAGCATCTGTGTTGAGAAGCAGGGACATGGCCTTAATGGGCTTGGTGATGCCATCTTTCTTGTACCACAGGTACACCGGGTTACCTCCGGTCCCCTCGTTGAGGTTAACACTCACTGATGTGTAACCTTGCTGCTTAAGAGACTGATACTCAAGATCGTTGGTGGAGATTTTCAGATCAGTGAGAGCACGCTTTGGGTCGGTGGTCTGACGGTACCAGATGAAGACATAGACACCTTTTGCACCTCTGTTAGTATCTTCATCCACATGTATGTAACCTTTCTTATAGTAGTCAGGGTCTGATAAGTAGGAAGCAGTGGCAGAGACATCACAGATGTAGGTTTGTTTCTCTCTCTTCACCCAGGCGTGGATCCAGTTCCCTTTAGCGTTGCGGTTTAGATCACAGGCTGATTTCTCCCAGCCTGTGCTGAACTTCCCAGCTTCACTATCTCCATCTGTAGTGACATCAATCTCCACTATGGGAGTGTGGAACTCCCCGGACCCTCTGAAGTACCAAAGGTAGATGAAATCACCTTTTGCTCCAGCATTGAGATCTTTATCGATCTTTGTGTACCCTGCATTAATCAGTCCAACAGCCATGTCATCGTTGAATGTAAACTGAACCCTGGTGATTGGTACTGACCCTTTTTTGTACCAAAGATAGATGTCATTTCCTCCTGCTCCTTTGTTTAGATCAACATAGATTTTCTTGAAGCCTTGTGACTGGAGCTCTTGCTCCTGAGCTTCATTAATGGACACATCAAGTTGTGAGATGTAGGCCATTGTGGGTAACTGCATAAAAGAAAGACACATCATTTGTTTGTATGTATAACATATGTATTTCTATGATTGTTACCTTGTGAATATGGTGTGGAAAACACAATAGTGAGTAAACGCAATACGAAAAGTTAGCAGCATGACTGTGCCTTTTGAGATGAGCTCCAATATGATTATAACAAATTAAAATATCAATATCAAATATGGATCACTATTATATCTAAAATTGTATTTTACAGTTTTTCACGATCGCTATGACAATTATTTCAATACTTTTAACAACTTTCCTAAACTCTTAATGCACCAACACACCTACAACACACGATTGGCAAAACAGTTAATTTCATGCTCAAAATCACACATTGTAAACTAAACTCCAACACTGATTTTCAAAATACAATAATTCACTAACACAATACACTATGTTTACCAAAACAATGCAATCATGTCTCAAAATCAAATAATTCTTCCAAAACACTAACACTTGTTTTCTCCCAACAGGAACATTTAGTCAATCATAGCACAATGTCATACAAAACACTAACATCCATGGAATTACAGAAATTGCATTATTTTATATGTGTCAGTCAGGTCTTCCCTTATACAACAGACACAAGTGATTGTATTGATTATAGATTGTGTTTTGCACTGCAGTTTCTGTTGAAGCCTCTCTACATTTTTGTTTTGTTGGGTTTAGTAAAACAATTTGAAAGATTTTTTTTGGGCTTTTCCACCTTTATTTGACAGGACAGCTAGTTGAGAAAGAGGGGAGAGAGAGAGAGAGAGAGAGAGAAAGGAGAGGAAGACACGCAGGAAATCGTCCCGATTTCAAGTCGGATTTGAACCCTGGACCTATGTGTCAAGGCACAAACCTCTAAGTGAATGTGCACCTGCTCTACCCACTGATCCAACCTGGCCACCATTTTGTTTCTTTTGCTGCAGAGATTCAGTACAAAAAATGAATGTCCCATCTCAGAGTAACTTTATAGAATGTACAGTTTATGAAAAAAAGGAGACAGAGACAGAATTGTCCTGGTACTCCTCTTCCTCTCCCTCGTGAAGGCATTTTTCTTATTTTCTGTGTTCATCTACAGTATATTGTTCAAATAGGTCCTCTTTTACTGTACTAGAAGGGAATCAGCTGTGATTGATCTATTTGCATAACTTCAATCAGCTGTTTCTCAATAAATGCATGTATGAAATGCAGGGGATATATTTGAGTTTCAATTTACAATATGAACAGCTGTTCACTTTGACTTTAGCCTATAAGTTAGGTTAAGAACATGATGCTATCTGTTCTGACATACAGTGTGAAAGCATTTGTAAATTTGGCAGTGAAGATCCATTGTTTTGGTTTTGGTGGAGCTTGTGTGTAAAAGAAGTTCAAGCATTTTAAATTTGTGTTAACTGTATGCATTTTGTGTCAAAGCAACAAGAAATGTGTTAATTGTATAGCCTACACAGACGGATGTTGTGCTAACTGTGTTAAGAGTTTAGGAAAGTCGTTAAAAGTATTGAAAAAAGTGTCATAGCAATCGTAAAAAAACTGTAAATGTGCATGCTGCACCTTTTTATACTGAATATAATAACTTTGAAATAGTAAAATGTATGTTCCACATAAAGAAAATAAAGTTCTTGAAGACTTACGTGTCTGCTGACGGTGAATGTTCGGCAGGAAGAAGTCAACTGGTCTGCAGAATTCTGTTGTACTCACCACAAGTCAGCTGCCTTTATATAGAGAGATGCTAGGGCTTATTGTGCAATCTCTACCTGCGAGGAGTCACACTCCACAGAATACATTTGTTTTTGTTATTAAAGTTTATTATTAAAACTGGTTTGATCAGTTCTGTGGACCACACACCTTCTCAGTCCCACACACACACAGACACACACACACATATCTACACACACACACACACACACACACACACACACACACACACACACACACACACACACACACACACACACACACACACACATTCTGTATTATTTCTTAGGGTGAAATGCACTTTTATCATAATGCTTTCCCATTCAGACTATATTGTATTGTGTGTGTGTGTGTGTGTGTGTGTGTCTGTGTGTTTATGTGGGGTGTCTTTCAAATAACTGTTCATCTGATCTACTTTACACTTGGCTTCCTGGGTACACAATGAAGTTGGGGTTTGGAATTTTTAGCAGTTTGGACAGCTTTGGATATTACAGTTTTTTCCAACTGCTTACACATGTTTTCAAAACTATGTATCCTTTTTTCAAAACTCTACACACAATTCCCAAAACTGCACACACAAATGCTAAATGCCTCACATCTCCTTCAAAATGAATGTGTTGTTACAGTAAAACATAAATATATTTATTGGGCAATATATTACATGTATAAGATTAGCACAGTTTTGTATACAGTAGCATGAAACTAACAAAACAAAACAATTAACATATGTAAACCAAAGGTATCATTTTTACAATAAAGAATATGTGTGTGTGTGCGTGTGTGTGTGTGTGTGTGTGTGTGTATGTTTGTGTGTGGGTGTGTCTGTGTGTGTGTGTGTGTGTGTGTGTGTGTGTGTGTTTACAGTTTTTCTTGATTGCTTTGACCTGCTTAAAGAAACTGGGAAACACTCGGTTTTCATCATCACTGTCTCCGCAGAGCAGAAGACACCTCTTGCAAATGTTTTAACCCTTTCTCATTGGATTGACACATTTTCCCCACCCTTTTGCAGAACAGTTAACACGGATGTCATTCAAGCAGTCCAAACTCCACTGTTTTAGTTATGGTAACCAAACAGAAAGTATCTGTTCTTAACTATTAGAAACTACCTCCATCAGTATGAAATCACTGAAGCACCTGTTTGACACTCCTTCACACAAATCTTCAGTTAGCAATCAGTGTGCAGGGTTAGGCCATGTGGCCCCATAGATCAGTGTGCAGGGTTAGGCCATGTGGCCCCATAGATCAGTGTGCAGGGTTAGGCCATGTGGCCCCATAGATCAGTGTGCAGGGTTAGGCCATGTGGCCCCATAGATCAGTCTGCAGGGTTAGGCCATGTGGCCCCATAGATCAGTGTGCAGGGTTAGGCCATATGGCCCCATAGATCAGTGTGCAGGGTTAGGCCATGTGGCCCCATAGATCAGTGTGCAGGGTTAGGTCATGTGGCCCCATAGATCAGTCTGCAGGGTTAGGCCATGTGCCCCCATAGATCAGTCTGCAGGATTAGGCCATGTGCCCCCATAGATCAGTCTGCAGGATTAGGCCATGTGGCCCCATAGATCAGTCTGCAGGGTTAGGCCATGTGGCCCCATAGATCAGTCTGCAGGGTTAGGCCATGTGGCCCCATAGATCAGTCTGCAGGGTTAGGCCATGCGGCCCCATCATCAAGACAGAAGAGACTGAGTATCAATAGTGGCTATTTCTCATACTCTACAGTAATATATGGTTATACTTTACTGTAATAGATTTTATTTTGGTTTACATGTATTTTGTGTAATATTTACAGTATTTCAGCCACAGTTTAAAAAATAACAATAATTGGAATCAATAAAATTTGCATCAAAGCATTTCTGATTCTGGATCCAATTCTTTGCAAGAAGGCAAATTTGACAACAAATGTCACTGGGATGAAAACTACATCTAGTAATAGACTGCAATGAAAAGCAACGGTTCACTGATTCGCACTGAGTGCTGTATTTTGTATTTTGTTGTCCACTGTGTAATGGTTGATTGGAAGAGCTCATACACTTGTTTGCAAGTTGTGTTGTTTGAAGCCAAAATTTGCTTTTGTTGGATATTTTAAATGTTTTGGCACGGTTAGAGCCTTTTGCAAACAAAATGTGTCATTTTGACCATGAGTGCCACTGTTTCAGCCTGTGTGTTAACTGTTTTGAAAATGTGGAGTTTGAGTTGACTGCTGCACCAAAGCAATCAAGAAAAACTGTAACAGCAAGTTTAACAGTAGAATATTTCTGTACTTAAATTAGAGTTTTATTGGACTTCTAAACGACAGTGGTCACAACTGAAGCCTCATGTGTAAAACTTTAACTGTAGTCTGCATTACCAACAGTCACCTGAGCTCAACAGTTCACATCTCCTGCAAAACTCATTCACAGCAACACAACTCTTCACACACGTCTCAGAGCAGGATCAGTGCAGCGAGACACTATGACCAATCCTCATGGAGACAACACACACTGTCACTCATCTTTACAGTTTCAATAATGTCAGTGACTTCACACTAATCAATATAAGGAAAGTGAAATTCTTTCACATGACATTTTTATTTTACGATATACCTACCAACGCCTACCAAGAGCCTGGGTCTGTCTGAGGTTTCTTCCCAAGAGGGAGTTTTTCCTCGCCACCGTCGCACTGCTTGCTCTTGAGGGAATTACTGTAATTGCTGGAATTGTTGGGGCTTTGTAACTTATAGAGTGTGGTCTAGACCTACTCTATCTATAAAGTGTCTCGAGATAACTCTTGTTATGATTTGATACTATAAATAAAATTGATTTGAATTGAATACCAGTTTTTAGGTAAACAAGAAAGAAGGAAAATCTGCAGTTTGCTTCAATATATTATTTTATTTTTATTTTTTAATTTTAATTTTTATTTCATTTATATATATATATATATATATATATATATACACACACAATATATGTTCACTAACAAGTCTAAAAAAAGACACCTGCTTAGGCTTTCAGCTGAAATTGCAATCAGCAGTGTTTGAAATGCTCCAGGCTGAAATCCATTCTGTTTTGAATGTTTTCAAAGAAAGAAAGCAAATTCTTTTTTTCTTAAACCACACTACTTTGTGTGTTCAAGTCAGTGGAATTTCTTCATGTTCTGGCTTGAATACTGATGATCAGCTCATTTTCATTAGTTATTGCACGTTTCTAATGAAGGATTTATGTGAGAGGAAGAACTGAAATGGCTTGTTCTGTGGGAGTCACTCCTCAGTAACACACACACACACACACACACACACACACAGACACACAAACACACAGCATTGAGCTCTTACAGTTTTTTACAGTTACTAGGACGCATTTCTCAATACTTGGCTCACTTTGTCAAAACTCTTCACACAGTGAGCACAACAGAAGTATATGTGGGCTAAACTGTGGATCATTTATCATTGCTTTGGCACAAAATGCATTCAATGACTACATCTTTCAAATGACATTCATTCTTTTCTCACTTCAACGCAACAACCGCCAAAACTATATGTACCTACAGGCAGTGTTGGGCAAGTTACTTCCAAAATGTAATACATTATAGATTACTAGTTACTGTCATTTGAGAGTAATTAGCAGAGGTGGGTAGTAACGAGTTACATTTACTCCGTTACATTTACTTGAGTAGGTTTTAGAAAAAATTATACTTCCAGGAGTAGTTTTAAATCACTATACTTTTTACTTTTACTTGAGTAGATTTGTGAAGAAGAAACTGCACTCTTACTCCGCTACATTAGGCTACAACGAGCTCGTTACTTTTCTTTTTACTGCGTCATCGTTTTTATCTCCCCGCATTCGCCTCATTTTAATGTTTTATTTTGACGGAGAGAGAGATTTCTGCTAGAGGCTCTACCACGTGGCTGTGTTTCACCAATTAAACGTAGTTGTGCAGTCTCGTCACGTGACCATACTCAATCTCATCGGCGGGACGGGTTAGCTTTACAATGTCAGAATCAACCATCGGCAATGCAGACACAGATGAGGAGGAACACCCCAGAGGCCAGATCAACATGTCCTGGATTTGTTTCAGTTACCCGGCTTCACCTAACCTAACAACCGCGGTCCCGCAAGCTGTGTCACGACCACTGACATATATAATGGTGGTTAACAACTAGTTCAATCAACCCAGGGTTTCCCAATCTAGCGGCGCGTGTTCACATAAAAGCAGTGTTGTAATGTAACGGAGTACAAATACTTCGTTACTGTACTTAAGTAGAAATTTCACGTATCTGTACTTTACTTCGCTATTTAAATTTATGTCAACTTTCACTTTTACTCCACTACATTTCCTAGATAAAATGTATACTTTTACTCCGTTATATTTCCACTAAGCATCTTCGTTACTTGTTACTAAAAAATAAAATTAGAAGAAATGTGTGCGATTGCAATAAGGGAGGTTTGGCGAATCACTGCTCCTAGATTGCATTACGCACGCTCCGCACACCGCGCGCTCTATTTCAGCGCTTGTTTGTTGCTAAAGGAGGAGGAGGACGCACAACTGAAACCGCCATTGGAAGCACGAGCACCTACTGGAGGACCTCCCGTTATTGTAGACGACCAGGCTCGACATAAGCAATGGCCCGATGGCCCGGGGCCAGTAAAAACATATGTCGGGCTGGTTGCAGCCACAGTCACTGGTGTGTGCGTTACTTCACGCAGCACATGTACTGACTGGAAACGTTACCGAGGATTATTTACCGCCGATGGCGCAGATGAACTAACGCTACACTCGTTACTGTAAGTAGGTAGCCTACAATAAAACCTTCATGATTAAAGAGTCAATACTTATCAATAACCCACCTACCTGTTCTACAGGCAGAAACACGTAGAAACCCATATCTCAGTCTGCGCTGTCCACTCTCGTCCACCGCGCTGTGCAAACACAGCTCTACTCTGCAAATAGCGACTTTACAAACGAGCTAAAATGAAAGATGTCAGTTTGTAGTCTAACTGTTTGTCTTAATTTGCAACCAATCTTGAACTTTGGACAAACTCTTGTAAACGTAGCTGCTGTCTAAACGAGCCATCCTCTCCGCTGGAGCGGTAAACCTATGGATGTATTATAAGACCAAAACAAATACATGTGGCTACTTAATATGCACGTGAATGACGTGTTTTTCATTCTTGACGATGTTGCCGGTTGTATTATTTAGCAACAGAATTGTCTTATTTCAAATTAGGCATACAGGACTAAACGGAGATCATTTTCTAGTTAAGTAGCCTATCTAGTTATCATTATGGATTTTCCATGTTTTTAGGGGTTTGCTTGCTAATGTAAAAAATATAGCATTAATTTAGTAAGAAAGTGAAAATATCAAACAAGATGATTGATGTCAGCTCTAAAAATATGCTGTTTGTTCTTTGAACTTAAGAGAATTGTGCCTGAAAAGTCCTAGAAAAGAATGTGATTTTGATTTGATGAGTGAGATTAAGAAGATATGGGAACCCTGAATATGCTTTATGCTTTACTATAAGAAAGCCACAATAAAAGTTCTAACCGCTTGCTTTAAAAAAAAAAAAAAAACTTTTACTTTTACTTCAAATACTTAAGTACATTAAATATCAGAAAATTACTTTTGATACTTAAGTACAGTATATATCAGATACTTTAAGACTTTTACCTAAGTAATATTCTAAAAGGTAACTTTCACTTCTACCAAAGTCTTTTTCTAGTACGATACTTGTACTTTTACTCAAGTATTGCTTTCTAGTACTTTATACAACACTGCATAAAAGAGGCGATGTTTGCACAACATGACCAATAGCCACATATTTTACATAAAAAGAGCAAACTATAATTCTACATAAATATGAAGAACACAGACACGGTTTTACAGACAAAACGCAATACAGTCGCTGCTTCCTAAAACAGGAGGACAGCTGGCAAAAAAAAAGAAAGAAATAGGCGACGCTGTAGATGCGTAGGCTAGCCTACATCACAACGCTTATCAATATCACTTCCCCATCAGTCAGGCACAACATCTGACCATGATTACACTTGTGCTTTCCATAAACTGTCGCTGCTTTAGCCTATTATTTCAGTTGCAACCCTGGCAGTGGAAGCGATCGTGAGAGCAAATAAAACATATAAAAAACATAATTCAAACCGCTGTGCGCATTGGCCACACACGGCTCAAGAAGCCGACAAATAGCCCATATGTAATTCCCTTCCATTAAAATCTATATATTTCATAAATATACCCATCAGGGAATGTTAACGGGGTTGTCGGTCTCTAAATGTTTTTTGTATGAGCACACCCCTCTCTTTTTCTCTCTCTCTCTCTCTCTCTCTCTCTCCGCGCACCGAGCTCCGCCTGATTTTCTAAGAACGGTGACGCCGTTATCAATCGAGTATTGATTGGTCAGTAGGCGGTGCTTTTACACCGGTTGATCTCTGATCTCCAACATAACCTGCTCCCGACCAGGTTAGGCGTCCAGCATGAGTTACCACGGCGATTGAACCCGGTAACAACTGATCCACCTTCGTGATACAGAAAACCAAATCTTGCTTCGTAGTCCAGGCCTCTGGCCTCATAATGAAAGCATGTTCACCTTAGTAAAAGTGCCAAACAGCAGCTCCATTACCTTGTTCTAGTTCTGCCTGCAAAGCCTGGTAAAAAAAAAAAGTATAAAGGTTTGGAAATTTGTGTTACTTGTGCTTATTTATTTTTTTATGTATTATTATTTTATTGATTTCATTTTTTAAGTATTTGAATTTACCTGGATTATTTGAATTTAAGATATTTTGTAATTAATTAATTAATTTTAATTTATTTTATTGATTGAATGAACTATAATGTCCCTAAAGATGATTATTTTGAATTTTTGTCTGTCTGATTGAATGTTTGTGTTAAAAAAAAAGAAACCAGACGTTACTCAACAGTTACTCAGTACTTGAGTAGTTTTTTCACCAAGTACTTTTTTACTCTTACTCAAGTAATTATTTGGATGACTACTTTTTACTTTTACTTGAGTCATATTATTCTGAAGTAACAGTACTTTTACTTGAGTACAATTTTTGGCTACTCTACCCACCTCTGGTAATTAGTTATATTACAATATTACTGTCTCTGAATTGTAATGCTTTACACTACTTTTGCATTACTTTTGAGTTACTTTCACCAAAATAACAGCGGAAGTTTGACTTGGCAGCTAGCTTGTGAATTTCACCACTGGATCAATAAAGTCTCATCTTTATCCATTTTAATACATCACATATTATTCATAATTAATATGAATATGCAAAGTAACTAAAGCTATAAAAAATAGGTAAGTAAAACGTACAATAGGCAAGTAGGAGAAAATGAAAATACTCAATTAAAAGTACCTTATAGTTGTATTGAAGTAGCCTACGGCATTGTTGTAAAATGTTTCTTTAAAGCACTTGAATAAGAAATTCATGTTGTTTAGTTTAAAACAGTCTAAAGGAAATTGTCAATTATAGTGTGATTAATGTATCTCATGTATGACACGATGTGCCCTGCTATGACATGAACTTCCACGATAACCTTCGAAGTCACTGTGACCTCTAATGTGACTATTATCGCCACTGTTCATCACACCCCCAACCGGCCCGTCAGACACCGCCTACCAAGAGTCTGGGTCTGCCGAGGTTTCTTCCTAAAAGGGAGTTTTTTCTTGCCACTATCGCGATAGCCACTGCTAATGCTTGCTCTTGATGGAATTACTGTAATTGTTGGGGTTTTGGAAATTATAGAGTGTGGTCTAGACCTACTCTATCTGTAAAGTGTCTCGAGATAACTTTTGTTATGATTTGATACTATAAATAAATTGAATTGAAATGGAATTGAATTAAAACTCACTATTTACATTATTTACAGTACTTATTTGTTTAACATTAATTTAGTGTTACTGCGAACCGTCACAGGAAGTGCTTTTATTTTGAAGTAGCCTACAGGGAAGTTGTCGGTTGTGTACAAGGGGGTAAGCCAGCGTCTGGAATGCGTAGCTCCTATGGCGCCATTTTGATGCTAATAAGTGATCACCCGCCGTTAGCATCCCATTGACTGCCATTCATTTTGACATCACTTTGACTGCGAATAACTTTACATCTGAACCGTTTAAAGACTCTATTTGTCCATTGTTTATTTCTAAAGAAACACGACAACGTATAAAAGGCTCCATTAACTTGTACCTCACGTTATGGCTCCGTAGCAGACGTTTTTGTAAAAATAGGCTAACGATTGTGTCATAACCAAGTGACTTACTGTCGCACAGTAGAGGAATTACCGTATAGTACAGGAGAAGCTCGCAGGCAGTTTAATTAGTAATGCGTTATATTACTGCGTTACAGCAAAAAGGAATACATTACTGTAATTGCGTTACTCCCAACACTGCCTACAGGCCAATTTGCACATGCTAACATACTATTTTCAAAACTGTTAAACTTAAGTCAAAACAATAACATAATAAAAAACTGAATAAGACAGCAATTTGCTACATTTCTACAGTACTATTGTAATGAAATATATTTTGAATCGAATAATTAAATGCTATGAAAACAATTGGACAATTGGACCAACCACAGCTGATTCTCATTATGGCTAAACACCTACACAGGTGTTACTCTTTCAATTTCATTACAAAAGCAGACAACCTCAGAATAGTTTTGTATTGTGATGTTGACATGGACCCAGCCAGAGATGGAGAAGTGGCTGAAAGAGGAAGAAGAGTGGCTGGGAATTCATATGCGTGGTGGAAGAAGAAGAGAAAGCTCAAGAGCTGTAGTCTCAGATGAGATTAGAGCTACTGTAATTGATCATGTAATCAATCATGGTCTCTCAATGAGAGAGGCTGGTCAGAGAGTGCAGCCAAATCTGCAACGCTCAACAGTGGCATCTATTGTTAGAGTTTTCCGGCAAACCAACAGGTAACTTGTATTCTGCATGGCATCTGACTGAGCTGCACATTACAGAATTAAATGCAGAAGACCGGGTAGATTAGCATTCCTATTGTATCTGTATCAGTGGATGGTGTGTATACAAATTCTTGTATTTTGGAATTACTCAGTGCAAATAAAACACATACAATATGTTGAAGCGTACTGCATCATGTCTGATTCATTCCAGTAACATATATTGCAGTGAATTCTAAACAGTAGAGAGGTGTCCTTGTTTTACATAAGAAAACATTGTATAATGATACCTGTTGTTAGTGTATTTTAGGTCATTGTTTTGTGGGTGACAAAGTGTGTTTGTTGGCTGTCAACCTTTGCTAGTGTTATGGGAGAAGGAGTTGATTTGAGACATGTATGAAGTGATTTGGTAGTTTTAGTGCATTTTGAATGTGAAATGAACTGCTGTGCCGAGCTGAAAGTTGGTTAAGAGAACTGTGTTAAGAGTTTTGAAAAAGTGACCTAAGTATTGAGAAATGTATCCTAGTGACTGTAAAAAAGTGTAAGTAAGTAAAGTTTATTTATATAGCACTTAACAAAAAGTGCTTCACACTTTTTTTTTTATTGTACATTTGTTTTCCAGGGGCCTGTATGAGAAAATAAGAAAGATCTAAAATGACAGCAGTGTTTAGAATTCAGTTCACTAGTGTGTTGTTTCTGCTTTGAAATGTGTAATATGTATGTGCATGTGTGTTTCCTGTTGATCCAAAAATGACCTTATGAATAAGAAGTGTTAGGTTTTGATTGCAGAATGTCCTGTTGACACAGCTGCTTTTTAAAAATGTCAGCAGAGGCAGCCTTTCTTAAAACAAAGGAAAAGTGTTCCACAGTCTAGGAGCAACTGTTTCAAAAGCTCTATCACCTTTAGTTTTCAGCCTAGTATGGAGATCAGCCAGTAATTGATCAAAGGACCTCAAAGAGTTGATGACAACATACGGGTGCAGCAGATCACTTATGTAAGCCGGTGCCTGACCATTGATGGCTCATTAGGTAATAACAAGAGTCTTGAACTGGATCCTGAATTTAACAGGCAGCCAGTGCGTTGAGGCCAGGATAGGGGTAACATGGAATGACCTCCCTCACCTTGTCAGCAGCCTAGCAGCAGCATTCTGGACCAATTGTAAAAAGAGTAAAAAGTAAAAAGAGAATTACAGTAATCCAAACGCGAGCAAACAAAGGCATGTATAATAGTGACAGTGATATAATTTGATTTGATTTGCTTATTCAGGCTTAATCGGTTGCACGTTTGCTGAGCCAGGATGAAACGGTGAAGCTATGTCAAGCCAGGTGTCTTTCTTAAATAGACCAGGGTATTGATCACAGATTTACTGATGCAGAAATGGAGAAGACCCGTGCGGCATATGTTTCACCCGCTGAGCTGCAGCTTCTAATGGAAAGTTACGAGGTGGTGAAGCATATAATATGCAAAAAGGGAAATGTGGCTATTGTTATCAGACAGAGAGAAAAAGCCAGACAGACAATAGCGGACCGACTGAATGCGTAAGGATTTAAAAAGATTTATTTACTAGGCACTCGTTGTACACTCTGTTTTAATTGCTTTTAATATGTTTATTTTAAGTGTTGGTTTTATTGCTGTATCTGTTTGTATGTGCTAAATGTGCTGGTTTTACTGTAAAGTGTCTTTGAGTAGCCTTTAAAGCACTATATAAATAAAATGTATTATTATTTAGCCTACTTTGACTTAAAGTGAGCAGAGGGAATTAATGTTCCTCAGGAAATTTACCCTAAGGACTAGGCTTAATTTCAAACCCTTATTCATAATGCGAGAATATGTTTTACAACCATATGCACCAATCTCTATAAGCTATGACTAATTCTAAATATCTTTCTACAATTAATGTTCAAACACGACTGGACAAAAACTAGAAAAAGAAGTAGACTAAGTGACTTCAATACACACTGTAAGCATATCTGTAAAACAATATAGCCTATTATTATTCATGTTTTTATTCCTCACTCCCAAGCTCCAAGATGACGGCACCAAAATAAAAAGATTAAGAAGCTTTGTAAAAGCATCTCGTAAATACGGACGTTTGGTCAGGTGCCATTGTCGTCGTTATTGATGCTAAAAGTCTTCTTTAGAGTCCGCTGCAAGGTGTGGGAGGATCCCCCTGCCTCCCACCGCCTCTCCACGTTGCACGGGGCAAATTTCACGGGGAGAGCAGCGGAGGAAAAGCCCATTTCCTCCGCATTGTCCCGCTTTATCTCTGGTGCCAGTGCAACCATTTCTTACCATCCAAACAACTGAAATAGTAGGATTTAAATCAAACTTGTGACAGCAATAGTGACAAGTAAAGCATGCTAATAAAAATAAAGCAGAACACATTCAGAAGACAACGTAATAACTGTTAAACAAGTTTATTTCTGATCAGAGTGGCAGCTGATTTAACACATAAGACTTGAGGATTAATCTTAGCCTGGCTGTTAGCCTGCTCTGGAGCAGGCTAGCTGCAAAGAATAAATCTCCATGGTTACTTGGCTGGGTTTAATTCAACCTGCTTTTGTGCAACCAAGTCAAAGCTAAATTAATCCAGGATAACTTGAATATCCTGGCTTAATCCCTTATCCTGGTTTTGTGCAACAGGCCCCAGGACTTATTTCCATTGTGATCCTCAACACATAACATCAGGACAAGACAAGACACTGTTTCATTCTTATTTGGTGTTTATTTACAAAAAAAAGTCTTTCTGAGCTTATATATATATATACACTACTGGTCAAAAGTTTTAGAACACCCCAATTTTTCGAGTTTTTTATTGAAATGTTAGCAGTTCAAGTCCAATGAATAGCTTGAAATGGTACAAAGGTAAGTGGTAAACTGCCTGAGGTTAAAAAAAGTCTAGGTTACCCAAAACTGAAAAATAATTTCAGAATTTTACAAAAAGGCCTTTTTCAGGGAACAAGAAATGGGTAAACAATGTAAAGCTGTTCTGCAGCAATGGAGGTTGATCAAGCTTTGAGAGTTGGTGCTACCAATTCCCACAGGTGTTCCAACATGTCTGGATTACTTACAACCCCCTCTGTTTGTATAAAAGTATTGTTGGAACACACTGTGGTACCATACCCTCGTGAGCATTATTTTAACAGTATTGTACTGCAAGTAGTGTATTGCCATAAAAATGGCGGGAAAAATGCAATTAGCAATGGAAGAGAGACAGACCATCATAACACTTAAGAATGTTGGTCTTTCCTACAGAGAAATTGCGAAGAAAGTCAAGGTGTCAGTGAGTACAGTATTCTTCACCATCAAAAGGCACTTAGAAACTGGGGGAAACTCTGACAGGAAGAGGTCTGGCAGACCCAAAGCAACAACAGAATCAGAAGACAAGTTTCTGAGAGTCAACAGCTTGCGTGATAGGCGGCTCACAGGACAACAGCTTCAAGCACAGCTTAATAGTGGTCGTAATAAGCAAGTCTCAGTTTCAACTGTAAAGAGAAGACTTCGAGCTGCAGGTTTGATAGGTCGAGTTGCAGCAAGAAAGCCATTGCTAAGACGTCAGAATAAGAAAAAGAGGCTTGCCTGGGCCAAGAAACATCGTCAATGGACTACTGAGGACTGGAAGAAGGTGTTATGGACTGATAAATCAAAATTTGAAATCTTCGGTTCATCACGCAGGATTTTTGTACGCCGTCAAGTAGGCGAAAGGATGGTTCCTCAATGTGTGACATCAACTGTCAAACATGGAGGAGGAAGCATGATGGTCTGGGGCTGTTTTGCTGGATCCAGGGTCGGTGATTTGTACAGAGTGAAAGGCACCCTGAACCAAAGCGGCTACCACAGTATTTTGCAGTGCCATGCAGTACCCTCTGGTATGCGCCTAGTTGGTCAGGGGTTCATCCTACAGCAAGATAATGACCCAAAACATAGGTTCAAGCTATGCCAGAACTACTTCAGCAAAAAAGAACAAGATGGTAAGCTTAAAAACATGGAGTGGCCAGCACAGTCACAAGACTTAAACCCCATTGAGCTGGTTTGGGATGAACTGGACAGAAAAGTGAAAGCAAAGCAACCAACAAGTGCCACACATTTATGGGAACTTCTGCAACAGAGTTGGGAAGAACTTTCTGAAGAATATTTGATTTCCATTGTAAAAAGAATGCCACGAGTGTGTTCAGCTGTTATATCTGCCAAAGGGGACTACTTTGATGAGTCAAAAATATAGAATACATTTTGATTTATAAATTGATTCCATGATTTAGTTTTTAACTTAAATTGTTCATTTGTTCTATTCTTTCATTTCAGAATACAATAAGACATTGAACTGCATGAATTTCAATAAAAACCTGGAAAAATTGGGGGTTCTAAAACTTTTGACCGGTAGTGTGTGTGTATATATATATATATATATATATATATATATATATATATATATATATATATATGTTCACTAACAAGTCTAAAAAAAACACCTGCTTAGGCTTTCAGCTAAAATTACAATCAGCAGTGTTTGAAATTCACCAGGCTGAAATCCATTCTGTTTTGAATATGTTTTTAACACCATGTTGCCTCGGGTCACTAACTGGTATGTACGCTCATGTTCCCACGCTCAGAAGTGTTTGTTGAAATTACACCTGCTTTGCACAAACCACACTACTTTCTCACGTTTGTGGGTTCAAGTCAGTGAAATTTCTTCATGTTCTGGCTTGAAAACTGACGAGCAGCTCTTTTTCATTAGTTATTGCACTTTTCTAATGTAGGATTTATGTGAGAGTAACAACTTATTTTTTAAACACACACACATATATAAGCGCTGAAAATGTGTAGAAGAAATATTTTACAAATTAAAACCTTGGAAACCTTTTTTCAAGGTTGACGGGAAGACAAGTAAGTAAAGTTTATTTATATAGCACTTATCACAAAGTGCTTCACAGGTCAAATAAAAAAGTACATTATAAAAAAATGATAAAAAGCACAATAAATCACAGTAAGTCATAATAAAACACAAAAGCATAAAATACATAGGAATACAGTCACAAGCTGCAAAGATGAAAATTACAGTCAAACTAAATCCTGAAGCCTTTTTCTTTTTGTGTTTATTGAAATGTGCGTAGATGTATAGTATTGTACTTGAACATTTGTTTTACAGGGGCCTGTATGAGAAAATAAGAAAGCTTTTGAAGTGAAGTACTGAAGGACTCTGATCATTGGATGGTTTTTAGAGGATTTTAAGGCTGCTTGGATGTTATACATCCTGTTTGAAGGCAGTGTTTTGAATTCAGTTCACTAGTGTGTTGTTTCTGCTTTGAATGTGTAATATGTATGTGCCTGTGTGTTTCCTATTGATCCAAAATGACCTTATGATTAAGAAGTGTTAGGTTTTGTTAGCAGAATGTCCTGTTGACACAGCAGTGAGACTTTTATTTCCAAGTGTTGTGTCTAGGCTTCTTGTATGTTGAGTTTTGACACGATGAGCCCCATTATGTATTTTGGTCGTTAGCAAACGGGAAAAACTGTAAACGAACGCCTGACCAAAAAGATGCGTCTTTAGCTTATTCACCATAACCCCCAGAGTTAGATAAGTCCATACATACCCTTCTCATCTCCGTGCATGTTGTATCTCTGTCTGACGCCACCACTGCTAACCTAGCTTAGCACATCCTGGAGGTAACCAGCTCCAACTAGCCATCTGCTCCCAATAAGTGACAAAATAACACCAACATGTTCCTATTTACATGTTGTGATTTGTATAGTCACAGCGTGTACAAATAAAAAGGTCACATGAGACACAGCCATCTTCTTACCGTATATAAACTGGGAACTATATTCTCAGAAATGCGAAGCACTGCTACTCTCTGCTACTTGGGCAGAGTGATTTGCTTGCAGCACCATTCACATTAAACACTATATTTCTACTATATCCTGTTGCAGTAATAAGAAGGCTGTTAGAACACACACACACACTATTTGTACTTTTCAAATGCTTTATCAAAATTGAGTTGTTTTCCATCTTTTTATTATTGCTTTATGTTTTGTACCTCTGGCGTACTTGACCTGTTTGTATTGTACGGAGCCGCCCTGGGGTCAGCTGAGAAAAAAAAGTAAACAGAATAAAAACCCGTTCCCTCGGTTTTAAAAACTGTTCGCACTGATTCATAATCTGTGCTCTCGGTTTTATAAACGTGAGCAAAGTTAGATATTCACAGATTCCAACTTCCGGGATCAATTACTCTATAGCAAAATGTTATTAAATCACAAACGATGCATCTTTCCTAAAGTAATAAGGTTAACAATGAGCTACAAACTCATTTTCATCACAACAAGCCGTCCTCCGACCTGGAGAAATGACATTATTGGTCTCTATGAGCAGCCGGCTCAAGTTGCAAAAAGTTTAGGAGATATACTTTGTTCAATGTGCAGATATATAGTCCAGGATGTAGGTTAATGTAACATGAAGAAGAGTCATTTACAGGAAGTGCATAATGGTGTGTGATTTTAGACAACACCACCTTGCTGAAATGTACACACTACAAAAGTGAGTACATACTGTAGTGTACACAGTCTACTACATGTAAGTGTATTAAGTTACTGAAGTATCCAAATTGAGACACAGCAGGTGTTTTTTTGACGTGATTGGTTCCCTCCACCCTGCTTGAATAAAAATATGAATTGCTTACATTTTCAAGAGATTTATAAATTTTGAAAAAGGACAGCACTGAATCAAAACAATTTCAGTTATATATTCAATTCAAATTACTTTAACTCTATTAAATGTTCTTGAATAAACCACTGATTTCATCATAATTTATATAACCAAATTGCATATTTATTACTGTTATTTATTAAGATAATTCATCCTATTATCTTCATTTTTTGGGGATTATTTTTTGGGCATTTTAGGCCTTTATTTATAGGACAGCTAAAGACATGAAATAGGAGAGAGAGAGGGGGAATGACACACAGCAAAGGGCCACAGGGCGGAGTCTAACACGCAGCTGCTGCGTTGAGGAGTAAACCTCTGTATATGGGCGCGCGCTCTACCAGGTGAGCTACCCAGGTGGCCGACCTTTTATCCTCATTTATCGAATATAAAAGCTACTTTTATCAAAAATAAAACATATTCCTGAATGTCACTGATGAGCCGGTTCAAGTGGTAAGTCACAGTAATAATACGAAATATAATCAGCAAATGATGTATTATTATGGATAAAGATAAGACTTTATTGATCCCTTGGTAAAATTCACAAGCTACTCGGCAGTTTACAGTGTAAAGTAGTAAACTGCAACATTAAAGCAATGTACATAGTACATATACATGTATCACAAATTATAATTAAATATATACTTATTCTGAAATGGACTATTTTGTATAATGTGTACTTCACTACATTATGATGCTAGTACTTTTGTACTTTTAATTCAGTAACATTTTAAATGCACAAGCTTTACTTGTACATTGTGGTGTAACTTATTTCACTTAATTAAAAGATTGAGTACTATTTGTTTTAAATACCAGACATGAATTCTGAAATCTACATATTGCTTGTTATTCATCATGACCAATGATAGTTTGTACAAACATGTTTTAGAAAGTGTTTCTCACCTGTTACTGTACTGCAGTCATCTAGGATCTACTCTTGGCCAGTAACATTTTAAATGCACAAGCTGTACTTGTACATTGTGGTGTAACTTATTTTACTTAATTAAAAGATTGAGTATTCCTCCCCCACCCCTCCCTGTAGTCCAACTTTTAATTTTCAGTAGTTTGATAAATATGGGCCCTGATTTGTCAGCATGATAACAGTGATGGGAATAAGAGAATGAAAACACATGAAGTGATACACAGTTTCTACAGTAAAGAGTCTGAAGCAAACACACCTTACATGCAGAGTTGTCTTTATTAAAAAGCAGGAAATGTTCAGATTAAAGTGATACAGAGTTTTAATATTCAATCCTTAACATCATTGGTTAAAAACAGCAATTTTGAAATAATCTGATTGATTTGATTGACATCAAGTTTATGAGTAGAACCCAAATACCATTATTACTTTCTGATATTACCAGAATACAATTAATCACATGGTTTTATATATTGAAGAAAAAGAGAAAATACAATTTAAAGAGGCTATCAGCAAAATGATTTAAGAATATAGTTGGACTCTGCTTTCCACTTCAGTGAGTGTTGGGAATTCTCAGCTCTTCATGAAGAAGGCTTTCTCAGCCATTCACTGATAGAAACACAGGTACTCAGTGCGGCCGTTAGTGCCTATGTTGAGATTTCTTTCAATAACAGAGACACCAGCCTTCTTATACACTGGTATAGCAGCAGGGTAAAGAAGCAGGGACATGGCCTTAATGGGATTGTTGCCGCCATCTTTCTTGTACCACAGGTACACCTGGTGGCCTCCGGTCCCCTCGTTGAGGTTAACAGTCACTGGAGTGTAACCTTGCTGCTGAAGGGACTGATACTCATCTTCATTGGTGGAGATATTCAGATCAGTGAGAGCACGCTTGGGGTCGGTGGTCTGACGGTACCAGATGAAGACATTGGGACCTCCTGCATCTCTGTTAGTATCTTCATCCACACGGATGTAACCTGCCTTATAGTAGTCGGGGTCTGATCCGTAGGAAGCAGTGGCAGTGACATCACAGATGTAGGTTTGTTTCTCTTGCTTCACCCAGGTGTGGATCCAGTTCCCTTTAGCGTTGCGGTTCAGATCACAGGCTGATTTCTCCCAACCTTTGCTGAACTTCCCAGCTTCACTATCTCCATCTGTAGTGACATCAATCTCCACTATGGGAGTGTGGAACTCCCCGGACCCTCTGAAGTACCAAAGGTAGATGACATCACCTTGTGCTCCAACATTGAGATCTTTATTGATCTTTGAGTACCCTGCATCGATCAATCCCTTAGCCATGATTTCGTTGAATGTAAATTGAACCCTGGTGATTGGTACTGACCCATTTTTGTACCAAAGATAGATGACATTTCCTCCTGCTCCTTGGTGCAGATTGACATAGATTTTGTTGAAGCCTTGTGACTGGAGCTCTTGCTCCTGAACTTCATTAATGGACACATCAAGTTCTGAGATGTAGGCCATTGTGGGTAACTGCATAAAAGAAAGACACATCATTTGTTTGTATGTATACTGTATATATTTCTATGACTGTTACCTTGTGAATATGGTGTGGAAAACACAATAGTGAGTAAACACAATACGAAAAGTTAGCAGCATGACTGTGCCTTTTGAGATGAGCTCCAATATGATTATAACAAATTAAAATATCAATATTAAATATGGATCACTATTATATCTAAAATTGTATTTTAAATGTGCATGCTGCACCTATTTATACTGAATATAATAACTTTGAAATAGTAAAATGTATGTTCCACATAAAGTAAATAAAGTTCTTGAAGACTAACGTGTGTGCTGACGGTGAATGTTCGGCAGGAAGAAGTCAACTGGTCTGCTGAATTCTGTTGTACTCACCACAAGTCAGCTGCCTTTATATAGAGAGATGCTAGGGCTAATTGTGCAACCACTACTTGTGAGGAGTCATATTCCACAGAATACATTTTTCTCCAAATACCTTGGTAAATATCCTGATTACTGATTAATTGATTACACACACACACACACACACACACACACACACACACACACACACACACCACACACACACACACACATCACGCATCATAGAATTTTTATAGAAGAATTCCAGTGTTTCCTTTAGGATTTTTTTTAGCAGTGGGGGCAGGTTCGACGCACACAATGAGGCATATTTTCAGAACTGTATTTTTTGAGTTACTTTATAGGCCAACTTTGAGCTTGACATATAGGCTAAGCATTCTGTAGAAAATAACAATAACCCCACTATTAATTACATTATCTTAATGCAGTGTAACTACTTCAGCATGTAAATAATGCACCTAAAATACAAACGTTCTCCGACATGCACTCTAAAAATGCAGCCCTATTTCTGATACCGTGGGGGGCAGAAATGTTGCTGGTCTGCTGAATTCTGTTGTACTTACCACAAGTCAGCTGAGATGCTAAGGCTTACTGTGCAAACTCTACCTATGAGGAGTCATTAAAAAAACGACCATGCTTTTGCATTCAACTTTGGACAACCTGCCCAAAGAGATAAGGCTCTTGAATGTAGTTTTTCCAAATAAGTTTTAAAAATAAGACGTGTTGATTGGTTACCTTCGATAACATGTCACGTCCAACCTTTCTGCCAAAACAAATACAAAAGCTATCTTGTCTTATCTGGGGAAAAGTTCTGGGGACGGCCAAGAGCAATAATGAACCTGAACAGTTAAATGGTTTGTAGATGTCAAAGAAAAGAAAACGTAGTGTTATGCCTTATTAAATTGCTTAATTTGTTTTAAATACCAGACATGAATTCTAAAAATGTACATATTGCTTGTTATTCATCATGACCAATGATAGTTTGTACAAACATGTTTTAGAAAGTGTTTCTTACTTGTTACTGTACTGCAGTCATCTAGGATCTACTCTTGACCAAGTGACACCACTGAGCAACATTTCACTTTTAGCCGTTCAAATTGAAACAAATTACATATCAGTAGTCAAATATTAATCTTTATTTTGACATATAGAATAAATTATTTTTTAAATGTGCATACATCCTGCACCCATTTACACAATATGTACAGAATATAAGTTATTATGATCTGAAATAGAAAAATGTATGGTTCATAGAAAGAAAGTAATAAATTCTTAAACACTAAGGGGTCTGCTGTGTATGTTCAGCAGTAAGAAGTCAAATGGTCTGCTGAATCCTGTTGTACTTACTTCCACAAGTCAGTTGCCTTCATATAGAGAACAGAGATGCTGTTAATAACCTCAACAAAAGAAACAGTGGTGTAATGCCCTATGAAATGTTAAAATCAATTTAAATAATATACATGAATTCTGAATTCTACATATTGTTTCAGCTAACGTGTTATTCATTATGACCAATGATAGTGTCATACACCAACACATACATGTGATACACGAAAGTAAAAAAAATTAACACACACAAACACACACACACACCATGTTATCTCCGGTCACTAACTGGGAATTTTGCTGCTGTACACACATGTTCTTACCCTCAGAAGGGTCTTGTTCTGTGGAAGTCACACCTTCTCAGTAACACATACACTCACACACATGCAAGCACGTATGCACGTATGCACGCACACACACACACACACACACACACACACACACACACACACTCAGCATTGAGCTCTTAAGTAAAAAAAGTTTATTTATATAGCACTTACCACAAAGTGCTTCACAAGCCGAATAAATAAATACATTATAAAAAAATTGTTGTTGTTGAAAACCAGCCATTTGAAATAGTTTGAGTGATTCCTTTAAGAGCAAGTTTAACAGTAGAACTCATATACCAATGATGCTATCTGATAATAGCTTCACTCTAATACATGTAATTACAGTATTATTATTATTATTATTATTATTATTATTAATTATTATTATTATTATTATTATTATTATACATTTATATAAAACAGAAAAAAGATCATCAAGAATTATCACCAAAAATTGTGTGTTTGTGTGTGTGTGTGTGTGTGTGTCTTTCAAATAATTCGAGAACTGTTCATCTGATCTACTTCACACTTGGCTTCCTGGGTACCCAATGAACTTGGGGTTTGAAATTTGGAGCAGTTTGGACAGCTTTGGATATTGAATAATAATAAACTGTGACTAAAAATTGATTGAAACACACAACACACTGTAACTGTAAGTAAGACTATGTTCCAACACTGGATTTTTAGTTATTACAAATGTTGATGAAATCTGTGGTTACACTCTTAAACATTACAGGCGTGGTTTTAAACGTCATTAACGTTGTGAAAAAGAGTATAGAAAAAGATCATGGCTTAGGTCAGGGGTCTTCAACGTTTTTTAAGCCAAGGACCCCTTAACTGAAAGAGAGACAGAGCAGGGACCCCCTACTACATATTATGTATAAAATGAAGTTGCATATTAAATTGGGCCTACAATTACGTGTGGGCAGTCCTACGCCTTTATAAATAGCTTTTTTTTGCATAGAATACTAAGTTTTTAAAATAGCCTAATAATTTTTGGCATGATTTTATGAATCATGTTTTAATGTTAAACATACAGTACATGTGGCACAGTGAACCTTAGGATGAACTCTATCTGTGGAAGGCCTTAGTGACTACCTTACCTATAGGCCAGTAAGCAGTGGGGGTTTATATTTGCTAAAAATATGTTGGATATGTGTTCATTTTGAAAAAACTTAAATTAACAATAATTTTGAGGCCCCCTGCATTGACTCTGAGGACCCCTCCAGGGGTCCCGGACCCCCTGTTGAAGATCCCTGGCTTAGTTTAAAATTTATATATTTGTCACCTTAATTCCCTTCTGGCATACTGTGCAAAAGGTTCAGGAGATATAGGTAAAGAGGAGAGTTCTCTGCGCTTCTGCAGACCACAACAATCCGGTGCAACCAAGGCAGGACACAACAATATAAAATAGCAAAAAATTGCCGGTGCAACACAGATGTCTTCTTACTTGATGGTTTTATTTCTTAAGGTGCATAACAGTGACTAACGTTTCGATGTCCCACTGAGCAAGCAACGTCTGTGGACGTACAAAATAGGTTGAAATCCTGTCCGTCGGTCCAGGCCATGATTTGAACGTCCACTGACAGCCAGAATTAGTTCATTAAGGACACTGGGAAATGATGTCCTGTCAGGCCCTAATCTAGACGTCCACTAACAGCCAGAACTAGTTGAGAATAGACGTTGACGCTGGCTATAATCTGGATGTCCATTGACAACCAGAATTAGTTGATGAATAACACTGAGAAATGATGTCCTCTCAGGCCATAATCATCATCCTGACTTGCAGATTGAACATGAAGATTTCAGCTGAAATGCCAAGGAAACAGTCAGTCATCCTTACAGCAGAAGTTGAAGGGGAAGAAGTGTTTAGAGAGAAAATTGTTCTTTGCAGGTCATTACCTGTCCGAAATGCCCTGCTTTACCTTTTGCAAGTCAAAAACATATTTTATATGGATTGCTGGGAGATAGAGCCATAACACCTAGAGCATTCATTGTTTTTGCAGGACAAAGTTAAGTCTTTCCTGTTTGGACTGTTGAAGAATATTTTGTTCAGTGTTTTTTGTTTATTTAGAAAACGTTGATTTTCTTATGTTTTCATCTATGACACAATTTTAATACTTTTTGTTAATTATTATGGTTCATTGACTTATATAACCATTTGGCTGATGTTGTACTAATTTTAGGGATGTGAAGCATCTGAAGATACTCCGAGAAATGACAACACAATAAGCAAACATAGGCACTGTGGCACTGGCGGACCTTTTCTATTGCAGCAGTAAATAGAGCAGTTGTACATTGTTTACAGTTAAAGTTGAGAGCTTGTCCTGTTTTGACTCTTCATCCTGACTTGCAGATAGAACATGGAGATTTCAGGTGAAACAGAGAATAAAGACCTATGAAAAACAGTCAGTCACCATCACAACAGAAGTGTTGAGTAAGAGAGAGCCTAGTTCTTTACAGATAACTCACATACAAATGTCCATGCGTCCTTCACTGTTTACTCAATATGGATGTGTACACTGTTAAACATCCTTAAAGCTAAAAGTCAGTACTTGATCTCAGTAGTTTTATCCATCCATTATAACAGCTTTTCTTTTCAGTCGTTTTTTTATTTATTATTTTTTTTTTCAGCGCCATGCCCACGACAAAAGCGCACGCTGTGATACTTCAGTTTACGTAGTATTTACCAAACCTGCAGTTCATCGGGTAATCAGTGCCTTTCTCCGCCCACTATACCGTAAATTGCGCTGTAGCAAAGTGTTAAGTACTTGTGCTATGATACGGCTGAGGGCAGACTGCAATATTCCCACTGCTGATGCTATAACTGTTTGAAATGATCCTGATGCATATATTTGTAATGTAGCGAGGAGTTTAAAGGGGTGATAGAATGCAAAACTGATTTTACCTTGTCATAGTTGAATAATGACAGTTTAGTGGATAACTAGGACATACATAGAACCTCTAAATCCCATTGACACCTCTTTTCTCTGCAAATCTCACTATTTGAAACTGCCTCTGAAAACGGGCGAAAATTGATGTCTAATTGCAAATTTTGTCCGACTGTGTCGGACTTCAGAGGCCGGTGCTGCCTGTGTTGCTGCCCGCCACCTGGCCTGCCTTCCTTCACAGACCCCGGCCTGATGGAGCTCAGTCATGGCTGGCAGCCCACAGCACTCCTTACCCGCGCAAAGTCACCGTTTTGGGCTAATGGACTACGAAACGCCGCTGCTCTGACAGAGCTCCAGGGCCTCCAACTCCCCTCTTCCTGCTAGCTAGCTAAATGCCCGGTGTATGTGAGTGAAAGCGCGGTCAGCCAGCTTGTTACGCCAGCATTCTCTTACCACAGGTTCCAGTTACTCTTTTAATGTGTGTAATTATAATGTGTTGAGTTATTTAAACAAACGATTGGGGAAATAAACGCCGCTTGTCCGTGAGTCTCATTGATAGAGCCTGCGGCTGGATGGAGCTCTATCAATGAGAGCTAGCTAGCCTCCTCTTAGAATTCCTCTGGAATTCACAAATATTCATTAACTTGAAATCGGACACCGTTGTTAGCTTTATAAGACATTTAGTTAGATGTTGTATATGTGGCGTGACGAAATTCAAACTGTAAATATACTCGAATTACGCCGAAAATGAAGCTAACTATCCGTGATTTGTAGCTACATACAGCTAGGATTGAAGGGACAGTCGCAGCTAACAAAACCCTTACAGTTCACAAATACTCATTAACTTGAAATCGGACACCGTTGTTAGCTTAATAAAACATTTAGTTAGATGTTGTATAAGTGGCGTGACGAAATTCAAACTGTAAATATACTCGAATTACGACCTAAAATGAAATTAACTAGCCGCAATCTGTACACATAGGATTGAAGGGACAGTCGCAGCTAACGAAACCCTTGCAGTTCAAAAATATTCATTAACTTGAAATCGGACACCGTTGTTAGCTTTATAAGACATTTAGGTATATGTTGTATAGCTAAGTGGCGTGACATGTGTGTAACGTGTGTTAAGAGATTGCTGGTGTAACAAGCTCGCTGACCGCGCTCTCACTCTCACACACGGGCCATCTAGCTAGCAGGAAGAGAGGAGATGCAGGCCCTGGAGCTCTGTCAGGGCAGCGGCGTTTGGTAGTAATCCATTAGCCCAAACGGTGACTTTATGCGGGTATGAGGGGCTGTGGGCTACTAGCCGTGCCGGAGCTCAATCGAGCTCACAGCAGGCCGGGGTCTGTGGAGGAAGGCAGGCCAGGCGGCGAGGCAGCAACACAGTTTTACCAAATTTGCAATTAGCCATCCATTTTCGTAAAACGGCCCTTATTTGAGCTTTATATAGTTGATATCTCGCATAAAAAAGTCTCAGAAGTGAATTTGGTAACGAAACATTGCAGTGTCTGGAATATGAGATTCTGTCGCGTTTCTAATGTGTGTGTATTGGGGATTCGCTCAACCAATCAGCACGCGACCTCTAATGCGTATGTATGGCGATTCACTCAGCCAATCAGCGCGTGTCTCTACGTGTGTGTGTACGGGGATAAGGCTCAACCAAGCAGCGCGCAGCTCATCTAAATATTCATGACAATACCATATTTGAAAGAAAAGCTCTTGTTACAAATAGGGCCAAAACACAGGGATGCATAAGGGCCAATAAAATATCAACAGGCCATTTTCAGCCCAACTAATGTTACATACCCCATTAGGAGACCATAAGGAACAGTGTGAAATACCCTATATAATCATTCTATCACCCCTTTAACAGCTGCTGGAATGGAATGTGAACGCTGAGTCGGAGATTCAATGTCTAATTTCTTCCAGTAACTGTAATATTGCACACTTAGCAAGCAACGTCTGCGGACGTACAAAATAGGTTGAAATCCCATCCTGTCAGGCCATAATCTAGACGTCCACTAACAGCCAGAACTAGTTGAGAATAGACGTTGACGCTGGCTATAATCTGGATGTCCATTGACAACCAGAATTAGTTGATGAATAACACTGAGAAATGCTGTCCAGTCAGGCCATAATCTAGACGTCCACTAACAGACAGAACTAGCTGGGATAGATGTTGATGCTGGCTATAATCTGGATGTCCATTGACAACCAGAATTAGTTGATAAATAACACTGAGAAAAATAGCAAAGAAAAAAGATGCCAGTTGTGGTGGAGAGACAGCATGGCTAAGAGACAGCATGGCTAACAGACAGCGTGTCTGTGTACGCATCTTAACGGTAATCTGAAAAGTGTTAATACTATGGCTAGGGTTAAAAAACACAAAACTGTTCAACTGCTGAGATAACACTCTCAATACCTCACACATCACAATACTGCACTATAGCGCAACTTGCATAAACATGTTTATATTACACTATTTACATTTTTATTTGTATATACGTTGTACATCATTTCCTGCGTATATATTTTTTTTAAGTAGAGCAGAGATCTTCAACAGGGGTCCTCAGAATTACTGCAGGGGGGCCACCAAATTGTCGTTATTTTTTTTTAAAGTTCCCAAGAAAATTAAAATACCTTAATATGAATCCAACATATAATTTGCAATATTATTAGCAAATATAAATCCGCTTCACAATTTGTGAATCAACTCCTCTGTAGACAGGCTAACTGGCTCATAGGTAAGGTAGTCACTAAGCTCCACTGATACAGTTAATCCTAAGGATTCACTATGCCACATGTGTTTTACATGAAAACATGATTTATAAAATCATGCCAAAAATTATTTTTTTAATAGCTTAGTATTCTATGCACTAAATAGGTATGAAAAAGGCTTTAGGCTGACCTACACGTTATTGTAGGCTCAGTTTAATATTCAAGTTAATTTTATACAATATAAGTAGTACTGGGTCCCTGATCTGTCTCTTTTACTTAAGGGGTCCTTTGGCTTAAAAAATCTTGAAGACCCCAAATGTAGAGTGTTCTTGTATTTTATTTATTATTTATGGGTGTTGTGTACTTGCTGCCGTAGCACAGACATTTCTATATATCTAGTCTTTCTTAACATGTTTAAACATATTCACTGCTGTTTAAAAATGGGGTGTTATAAAACTTTTGACCGGTAGTGTATATATATATATATTTTTTTTTTCACATGTTCAAAATGAAATACAAATAATGGAGATCAAATTTGTCCATAAAGCATTGGGCATTAGGGGCTGTTTTGGGATGGCAGAAAAAGTTACTTGTATGCATAGAAAATCCCAATACTATGGTGTAGGCTAAACATCACAATTGCTTGAAATAAAATTATCATTGTTTGATGTATATTTTTATATTTCATCTTCAGTTGTTGTCAAATACTTTTGTGTCTGTTGGGCTTGACCTGAATAAATATAAAGACATGCGCATACACACAAAAATGTTGAATAATTGGAATAGTCAAGATAGAACTTTTTTATTATTATTAATTATTTCTTACGCATTGACTCAACGTGCTAACTAACATCTACAGTACCTACAGATCTGCCTTTACCCGCCAGTAAAACTCCACCGGAGGACTCACATCAGAAGGCTGAAAATCTGCGGGCTCCAAATACCAAGATGGCGACGGCCAAAATACACCAAACCAAAGGGTGAGGTCAGTGATGCTACGTCCATTATTTGTTCAGTCTACACTGACATCAGTGGAGAGGGGTAGTGGTCAGAGAATGGAAGCAAAAGAGCAGATCAGAGCAACTTAAATAAGTTTAATAAAAAAAACTATTAAGTGTATCTGAATCTGTCTACACAATTTCCTCCCCCGGCAGCACAGAAGATCTATACGAGTTGAGCAGCACTGACATCCTTAAACTGGAAGATGGCGTGCCCTACACAGTGATAAAGCATTACTGGTAGTCTCTGACTGAAAACTTGATGCTGTGGCTATGGAGGCGGTCGATGAGACTAGTTTTATAGAAGGCAGCTCCTGGAGTATATACCCCTCCCCTGTCAAAAACAACAGAGACACAGGAAGAGAGAGAGATTTATTTGAAAGAGGTGGTAGGCAGATATAGATAAGATCGAAGGACTTCACCAAATCTCCTAAGTTATGACAGAGAGGGACAAAGTAAAGGAAGCACAAGCAATAGAAAAAAAAAACTGACCTCCTGGGGAGAGAGTGCACTTCATTCAGCAAGGTCACGGCTGCTTGTACCATAGCAGAAACTGTAGCGACATAACCAGGCTCTGTAAACCACAACAAAAACACAAACATGGTGATAAGAAGTTGCAGAAATATCTCTAAATGTTCCAAAGCATTGTTAGTAGCACAAAATGCTTTGTCAGTTCCAGCTACTACAGTATTTACAGTATGTGATTGCTTAAAGGAAAAGTCTGGTGAGCTTCTATACTTTTCTTACTGCCAACCACGCCCGCCGATAGGGGGGGACAAACGGGTCTGTTGTCCCGGGCCCACAGTAGGGGGGGGGCCCAGAACTGGGGGCCCAGAACTGGGCCCTCATTAAATTATGGAATAATTGAAAAACATTTTTTTAAATAGGCCTATTTGTGAAAAAAAATATGTAATATTTCAGTTACATAAAAGCTTTTTATTTGTTTTCTTCCTAATTGTCCTTGAAATAGTGGTCAAGAACCCCCCCACCCCCAACACAAAAATGGTTTGGCCACTTATCAAAAGTTGATGTTGTTTTCAGTAGATTTGAAGTTCAGTATGCTCAAAATGTCCGGTCAGCACATATCCGGTGCTCAGAAAAGGAAGGAAAAGAGAAGAAGAAAATAGAGGCCTTAGAGATTTTCTAAACAAATATTTTAAAAAAAAGGTGGTGACGGTGAAGCTGGAACTGTCAACGTAGAGCAAGGTAAGAAACAGCGCAGCCAACGTTTACGAGCCTTGTAACGTAACGCAACAGGCCAGCTCTCATGTTAACGTCCATTAGCTTGTATAAAAGCCTGAGACAACACGTTCTCTTTTACAGAAAGAGTTGAGTTTGGTAGCTCCGTCAGAGAGGATGAGACAGAGAGGAGAGAGATCCAGCTGCTGTCAGGGGACAGAGAGAGTGATGCGGGGAGGGGGCGCCCGTCCCACCGCGAGGGACAGATTCAGGCTACCGGTGAGAGAGAGAGAGAGAGAGAGAGAGAGAGAGAGAGAGAGAGAGAGAGAGAGAGAGAGATGCGGGAGTGGCCCGCTGCCCTGTCGGAGAGTCTGAGCAGGATGGATCAGAGACTGATCACATTAATTTCAGTGAGAGATGTGAGGAGAGGAGAGGAAGATCAGATTAGAGGAAGATCAGAGGAGAGGAAGAGCATAGGAGAGGAAGAGCATAGGAGAGGAGCAGGAGAGGAAGAGGATAGGAGAGGACCAGGAGAGGAAGAGCAGAGGAGAGGTACAGGAGATGAACAGGAGAGGAGAGGAACAGGAGAGGAAGAGCAGGGGAGAGGAAGAGCAAGGAAAAAGGAGAGATCTGGGCGCGGGGGGCCATCTAAGCTTATCTCGTCCCGGGCCCAGGCAAGACTGTCAGCTGGCCTGCTGCCAACAAATGCCATGAAAAGACCAAAACCAAAGCCCGGTTTGATTGTTAGAAGTTGGGGACGGTACCAATAGAACCTCTCCATCCGGTCCGTTTTTTTTTTCTTCGTTTCCTCTCTGCTGAGGTACCTAGCACGCTGATCCAATACTAAAGGTGGAACTAGAAAGACTGCAGTCCAAGATTGCTGTAGACGTTCCTCTGCATTGTTGGTGAAGAGGAAATACAGCGAGAGATGGAGGGAGCAGAGAGAAATATAATACGATTTTTCAGCACGTTTCTCAGCTCATGGCTGTCCACATCTCTTACTGTACCATCCGTTAACAACCCTGCCTACATTTAAAGCCTCTAAACACAAACACGGGTTTTTTCAGATATTTCGGCTGATTAGACTCTGCTCCGATTAAAGGGGGGCCAGACCTTTGATGGGAACTTATTAGGTCACCAATTCTTTCTACTAATAAGAATGATAAAGCTGTCACCTAACAGGTGCAACAGCACTAACAGGGTATTCAGGAAGATGTCACTCAATCAGTCTAAACACACCCACACAGTCCCTGGACGAGGCCCAATCATCTACATTAACTGAAAAAAACTGTATGGGTGTTTAGGGAGTACTGGTTTAAAAAAAACGTAGAATGTACTGTAAAAAGAATGTACTACTAAATGTACTCTACCGAAATTGGAAAGGAAACGCCGCTTAAAAAAGGTGCAGTAGGTAAGACTTATAAAACTAACTTTCTGTCATATTTGCTGAAACTGACCCTATGTTCCAGTAGAACTACATGAAGCAGGTCATTTAAAAAAATTATCTCTGGCACCACCTACAGCCTGTTGTGTGATTTGCAAAAATCCACCGCTCCCTGTTCAGATGCACCAATCACGGCCAGGGTGTCAATCACTGCTCATGCACACGCATTCATTCTCCCTTGTGGGGGGAGGGGCTTAGGAGACACATTTGGGCTTTAGCAGAAAGAGGGGAGGGACTGAGAAGTTGTCGATGTTCACATTTTTTGGCTAAGTCCTGGATCTTCACAATCCTCCCTACGGCACCTTTAATAACACATGTCCACTTGTCCAGCCGACTGTGGTTGTGGCAGTTTTACCTGCTCCTAAGACCTGGGTGCAGATCTTTGCGTTGGGTCGGCCCTGTGTGGGATCTGTACCCTCTGAGTAGCCCTCCCCGAAAAGTGTCATGCTGAAACAGGTGTCTTCTATCTGAGAGAAGAGAAAGGAATGATGAGAGAGGAACGGAATGATCGGACAAATCCATAAATCAAACAAGATACTCACAACACGCTGTACAATAACACAAAACTCCAAGATAGTAAATACTGTACGTGGATCATGGTTGATGTCAGCAGAGCTGTAATGGTTGTTATAACAACAACAAAGTCAGCAAAATATGAACCCATTATGTGTAATATGTATAAACCATGGTAGACAACATAAGTAATACAGTAGGAAACAGAAATCTAATATATTTTCTTATATTATTGTGTTTTTGTATAACTCATAGTAGCTCATAGTTTAGTTTCTTATAAGGATCCTCATTAGCTGAGGCCTAGACCACCAGCTAGTCTTCCTGGGGTCCAACAACATTAAATCAGATCATATTTAAACATTTCATGACACATACAGGAAAAGAATTATGGGCTGCACAATATGAGGAAAATATCTAAGTGCGATTATTTTGACTGATATTGCGATACGATTCACGATATTGGAGGGAATGATTGTTTTTGTATCATTATTCTCATTTTCATTGAAAACTATCAACATTGAAAAACATTAAAATGATTCTAGTGGTATTTTTTTGCGAGGATCTTTACCAAATCTGTAGGATAGGATTTGCAGGCTGGGTCGTCTCTGCAGCACCACGAAACTTCATTCAGAACGGTTTGACACATATTTTGCCATTAACAAATATTGTGCACCCCCTGCGATTTGGATATTGCACTAGTCCATATTGCGATTTCGATACAATTGCAATTAATTGTGCAGCCCTAAAAAGAATCATAACAAACTCCAACAAGTATAAAAAAAATAACAAGGAAAAGAACCAGAAAACCCCCCAAAAACAACATCACACACAATGTATATATTACAACCATTAACATATACATTTAATAGGCCACTATCAAAGCCCCTGAAAACGTGGTTTCAAATCTTGAGTTTTTCTCTATAACATTAAATAAATATGAATGACTTAATAAACAGTCCAAATTTTTGAAACAAACCTCCTTAGGTATTATTTATTAGGAGTTTAGAACTTGAAAGCTCAGATAATCTAGTCCATCAGGACAACAGTTTTTGATTCAGATGTTAAATCCTGAAGACAAGTACAGAAATCTCTCATCATGTGAAATAACCAAAACCGTTCTAGTTGTGGCAGATTTTCTGTTCATTTTTGGACCCCATCGCTCATAATAAGAAGACGATTAATAAAATAGGTTTTCAGGGCTTTTGACAACACAAACTACATCATCCAGACCAGATAATTCACTTCACTTGATTTCAAAGCTCCTAACTGCAGGCGGTGTTTGACCACCATTTCTCCCCAAGGTAGCTTTAAGTTCATCTCAGGATACTAATATGATACAAATCTATAAAGCTCTGACAGTATTAGTGTTACCTGCTTTATGGTTGGACCAGACTTGGTGAACAAGCCAAAGGAGAAGAGTGATGGAAACTTTGGGAAAGACAAAAAACACAAATGGCACTTATACAAACATGTTATTGTCACCAAATTGTGCTTACAGCTGAATAATAAGCTAAGTTGGTAAAGAACTGGGACTATAAAAATGACATTCCTGATACTGACTCCATTTAGTCTCCATGACTTCTCTGCTTTTTGAAGCATTAAAACTGTATAATCCATGTTAATTTGAAACATTTCTACACTCGCACGCATCAAGTAATATCCCAGTTGTTGCCACACTCTGCTGCTGCATTTAACATGAGTAGCATTGAGTAAGCCTCTTTGGCTAATACCAACATCTGACTGTGACATTTATCCAAATTTAAATGCTTGGAATAACCATTTTAAGTCTTAAGACCCGGACACATAGAGCCGATAATCAGCCGTTGGACAGTCTGGCGAGGTCAGTGACTCGAGTCTGTTCGATGTGTTCCGTGCCGTTGTCCGTCCGAGGGGCCGTCGGCGTTCATTTTGGCCGATTTGACATGTATAATCGGCGGGAAGGGCACTGCCGGCAGTCAGACTCAAATGACCCATCTGATTGGTAGAGTGCTAACCCGGAAACGGGGAGCTGAATGAGCGTGACTAGAGTCTCTCAAAATCTTTTAAACTGACCTTTGTCGATCTGAAATGAAGACAGATTCAGCAACCGCATGGCCTATTTCTCACTTCATTTCAGAAACACGTTTCGGTGAACTATTTTAGTACAATATGAGATTATATTCTGAACAAGCCGCCATGACAGTCTGTCTTTGAATTTCAGGAGAAACCAGACCCACGTGACGCGTTCGTCCAATCAGCTGCCGGTTTTCATTTCTTGGGCAACAATACAGATTAGCGCCACCTGCTGTTATGGAGACGTATTACGTCTCATCTCTTCGGTGTGTTCTGATGCAATTTTTTTGACCAACACCAAAAGTCCGACTGCCTTTTCTGCCGACGGTCGACCATCTGGTCGGTGTGTAAGCAGCTTTAAAGAGTTTTAAAGCTATAGTGCGTAGTTTCTGTCACCCCCATGAGGAATTCAAAGTAATGACAACGCTGTCGGCGCATCCACATGATACAAGCATTCAGTGATCGCGCACCACCTCCACCCCTCCTCCACCCAGTTGCTAGTAGCCAAGGAGGACACGGAGGATTAAAAAAAACATGATGGACTCTTCAGAAGAGGTGATTATCTTCACTCAAGTTTCTGCATGGGGAAAATCACCAGATGCCACAATCTTCTGAACACAGCCCTACTGAGAAATCCAGAGAGAGTTGTGTGGAGCTGATAGTCTTAATGTAGCAACTCATTTGGCAATGGCTTGAATGTACCGGGCGTTCATTAATATCAAAAATCACTCAAGCTTTAAAGCTATCGCTTCTCTTATATATACTCCCCTACCAAGGGACTAAATGATCTGCTTTGGACAGAAAAATACCAAGGTAAACGTTACAAAAAGAGGTCGGTTGATGAACAATCTGGCTACCATGGTGAGGAGTTTCCTGCCCAGGCTGAATTTGACCATGAACCAGAAGATCAGGCCGCCACAGAAGAGCTTAACTACTGAGAGGAGGCCACCAATCCCCACGTAGGCACTGTACTGGACCTGCGGTGGGGGAGAGAGGGCACAATGTAAATGATAAAAATTAAAGGTGACAGAGAAGGGGAAAAATAATGGGATGCAGATAACAAGGACAGGTGAGGGGAAAATCAGAGATAGAGGAAAAGAGGTAAGTCGAGAGAGAAGGGAGGGAGGAGAGGAGGGACACGGAAGAAGGAATAAGAGATGAAATTGAAGTTATTAAAGGAAAGGGAGGCGGGTGGTAGAAGTGAAGGAGAGGAGAAGGGGTGAGGAGGATGTAGATGCGAAGGTAGAGGACAAAAGAGAAGTAGGAGGGTGAGGTGAAATGCAGAATCAAATTGAGGGAGGAAAAAGGAGAGGGACATAGTTTTAAAAAAAAGGAGTAAAAAAGAGAAACAGTTGGCGGGAGAAAAAAAGAGCATGGCAGAAGGCAGGGAGAGAGGGATAAGATGTCAAAGGGAGTAATGAGCAGCGGAGAGGGAAGTGATGAGTCGCTACAGATGACTCATCATATTTCCACTCTGCTGGTAGACGGCGGTCTAAACAACATAATGAGATAGTTCCATTAGGGCTGGGATCTAAACAGCGACAGCTGCTGGAATGGCTGACCTAGTTACAGGTACAGCAGGGGAGAAAAAGGGTTCACTTTTCACGGACAGGATGCAGAGGTGCAGTCAAAATAATTTAGAAAAGGAGTATGTGTTCTTTATACTAAATATTAAACCTCTTTGTGTCATCTAATGCAGCGTACCAAACTGTGTTCCTGGGGGACACGGATACTACTGAGATATTACGGTAGAGCAAAACGTTTCGATGCATGTCCACTTATTTACCGCCTCCAACAGGGCATGCTAAATTATTGAATACATAGACATTTAAAATGTCCATGTATTCATTTGGCAGATGCTTTTTTCCAAAGCAACGCACAAAGGAGGTACAGTCCAAGCTACAGTAAATCAAGGAGTCAAGTCTAGGGATGGACCGTTTTTTGGCAGTTTGCAGATTATCTGCATCTGCGTTTTATTTGCCTGATGACCGATAGAGTTAATTCATTAAAAAGTGCTCTACTCTGGCTCGGCTCCAGCTCTGTGTCAGTCCCTCTGCTTCGGTTTCACTCACTACTGAGGGGCCATCCACACGGAAACACTTTTTGTTATGAATGCACGTTTTGACCAATTGTCCAAACGAATCCTCTAAACGCACTGCCTGAAGACGCACTTTCTTGAAACCTGGTCCCAGGGTGAAAAAATTCGAAAACGCCCCCTTGCGGCTTCGCCATCCAAACGAAACCTGATGTTACGCACAAAGCACGGCACAGTATTGAGCATATAGAGCAATGCTTTGCTCTAATCATCTAATGCTATAGTAGCACATGCAGATGAAAACAGTTGATGTGATACAAACTCCTGTCTACTACAGAGGGAGCTCATGTGTTTTTGTATTGTGCTATGGACCATTTGTGTGTGTTCTGAATAAAGAATATGATGATGATGATGTAGGGAGGCAGGAAATGCCAGTAAATGGCAACAATGGACCAGAAAAAGGTGAGGAGGAAGGACTTCAAAAATAATAAAAGAATTAGCTTTTGCAAATGTTTTAAGAGGGGAAGAAATGCATTCAACAACTGTAACTTTAATTACCATCACTGCAATCAATAATGGGAAACACAGAGACAGTTCTTGCGTTGATCTAATCTTACTGGAGACTGCTGTTCCTCCTCATGAAGGAAACGCTGGGTTCTCTTGACTACTGAGGGGTCAGAACCCATAAATGGGATGGCATACTGCTCGATCTCCTTACTGAAAAACACAAAACTCCTGGACACACACACACACACACACACACACACACACACACACACACACACACACACACACACACACACACACACACACACACACACACACACACACACACACACACTTCTAAATCAGAGAATTTCACTATGACTGCAAGAATTTTCTTCATGGTCTTGTTTCAAAATTGATGATACAGCAATACGCAGACACACAGACTCACAGTAAATACACTCCCAAATTTGCATCATATAATTTCATAATTACTGAAATGTCGGTTTAGCTGGTTTTTTTTTCCGTTTGTGACCAACATATCTCACAATATACTAAACTAAACTGACGTGGAAGTTTGTGCACACATGCATGCTCTCAATTGAAAGAACATATTGATTGTGTTGAACATATGGACTTTATGTTCAACTTTAATTTTTCAAGAGTGCATCTTCAAAATGACAAATTTACATGTATATGTATTGATTGCATTTCCTCAAATGGCACTATGTTGTAAATTAAGGTATTGTTATTCAATAATATTCACTTTTCACTTTGGAATCAAATTACTGAAATGTAGGTCAAGAGTAAAAAAAGACTGAAAGCAGTTTCAGTTTGAAGAGCTCTCTCTCTTCTCTGCACTGAAGAACCACGCCTTCCACCTTCCTGGACTAATCGCTGCCAAGCCCCACATCCCCATAAAAACAGTATTACTCAGAGTGAAGTGTTTTAGCCAGACAGTAATTGTTTTAGCTTTACCTCTTTCTGATTTTGGCTCCCACCACAGGCAGCGGCTTGTGGCCGAGCTTCTTCCTCAGCTGGCGGAGGGATTTGCTGTCTGCGAAACCGTGCACAGCAGCCTGCCAAGTGGCATCGTGGCCAGACGAGCCCTGCAAGGGTTGAGTTGACATCAAAACTCTGTCACGGTGCAGGAAACCAGTGCTATCCACAAGGCCTCTCAATAAACACCAAAGGTGTAATGTACATAGGCTCCAAATTTCTTCTGATTGACAGATTTAGGTGGCCTAAGCCGGCTGGGGTTTGCTTGACCTACTTACTTACTTACAGTACTTATTTACTTACTTACCTAGCTACCTACTTACTTATGACTGAAACTGCAGGGTAATTGCAGAAAAGCAGTCAGTAGAATGTTTTGGTTGTATATCAGAATATTTCAACGGAAATTAAAATGGGTTTCTAATAAGTAGTTTATGTAGTTTATGAAACTACTCTCTCTCATACTGTATTACCCCTCAATTTCCCTTCTGTTAAATTACCTTTCTGTGTCACAGGGATTTTCGTACTCAATACTAGATTTAGCTGGGAGTCATTTTTAGGAAGTCAGTTCTCTTAAAGTAAGTAGCAAGTAAAATGCTATGTTTTATTTAAGAAAAACTGTGTTCAACTTTGTGACTGCATTTTTTTCTGACATTTTCTAACACATACCGTCTGTGATCGGTCACATCTTTAACTGTGTTCTTAAAGTGACAGCTCAATCATATAAACTTTCACCAACACAGCCATCACTTTACTTTTGAAAAGTTTGGAGGAGTATCAGACTACATTTCCCATCATGCAATACAGAAGCTGTAATTGGTCAGGCTACCTCAGGCCCACTGCTAATGTTCAGGAAGCTCTCCACAGCTGTCAGTGTTCCTGAAATCAGACCGAATTGCACAGTTAGAGACCAAGTTCCAGTTTAAATGTATCATTATTAAAATACAATCACATGCATTTAACTAAACCTGCCACTATTAGCCTTTGGTTTTTTTAAAGATCGGAGCAAAACAGTTTGAGGCTCTCTATCGGTCGATAAATTAATGACAATTGCAACTGATAAAATCAGTTGAAATCTAGTATTAGTTCATTACTGTATTGAGTAATGAATGAATTAATCTAGGTACTACTAAAGAAAATTAGATTTATCTATATTTCGAGATTGTGAGGACGTATAAAAGTAAACAAGTGAACAAAAGCTGACAATCCAATGTAAAAGCATCAGTTTTTGAAAAAAAGCACAGCTGTGTTTAATGTATGTAGTGTTGTACACCTTAATGTTTTGAGGGCTCAAACAACCCACTAGCATTTTAAACTTTTTACCTTCTTCATTGAGTAAACAATTTACAGCTTTTTGACTCAGCCTATCTTCTGTTTCCTACCTCTGAACTGCCTCTGTGTATAGAGAATGCCCAGGTCTGCCGGTATGGAGTCAAAGCCACAGCTGCCAATCACATACACTCCTCTGTCCAACGCCTTGGTGTGATACTCTAGCTGCATACGCTCTAGGAACTGTAGAGGATGGATACCCACATGGACACAGACACAAAAACTAAATGATTGTTTTGCATATGATTTTATGAACACAACCATTATGCACAGTGCAGTCTACTTTAAGAACAGTGATAATAACTAAGCTATAAATACAAAGACACAACCACAGTAAATCAACACCTAAAAAACATAAAAATGTACATTCATGTTCCTACCTGAGGCTCCCCGCAGATGTCTATGTAGTGAGCTCCATTTTCGATGCAAGCTTTGACCACTGGTTCGCCATAAAATCTGTACTAAAAGGACAAAGGGCATGGAGGGAATTGTCAAACACAACACAAACCACAACATTGCACTGGTGTCGGTTTTAAACCAATTTAAAATCCTTACAAATGTCATCTCCAAGTTCCCTTTGTTTCACACCCTGACAAAGTCTGGATGACATACTTACAGGTCCCACACAGTTGAGAATCACCAGGCCTTGTTGGCACATGATGGCCAGCGATTCCTCCATAGACACATCTGCAACAATTATTTCAATATCTGTCTTCAACTCTGGCATAGCTGACAAAAGAGAGAAGAGATCATATTTTAGTATGTGTACAGTGGATAGCTTTTTCACATAGCCCTAACCTCATATGTGGTACTGTACAGTATGTGTTCATGTCAAGACTTAAACTGCAACACTTCATATACAATATTATGTAGGCAGTCTGAAAAGCATTTCTGAGCCACTTTTAATTCAAGGTTATTAAAAACAAAGCAGAAAAGATTAGATATAAATAACCGTCTATATGAAGATAATTATTTTTAAATGGTTATTGCTGAATATCAGCTGTGTCAGTGCTCCGTTATCAAGTTGGGAGGGGTATGATGTGTACTCAAATACTGTAAACTAATGGGACTACAGCATATAAGAATATCCATTACTCAGACTGGGTCAAACTGTGAGTTAAACTGCTAAATAAGCTGCCAGCTGCCCCTTTCTAAAACTAGATTGCTGTTTTTGGTGCAAAACAACAACTTATATTCAGTGGAAGTTCTAGCTAACATTACATAACCAAAAACACAGACTACAGCCTCTGTCAGTCAAGTGAGTAAAGTATCCTGCGGCAGTGAAATGCAGCCCGACATTAGTTTGACAGCAAACACTCGTGTCTCAGTTAGCTACAGTAACACCCTGTCAGGCACATACACAGCCTCCCCGCGGCTTGTTTCAACACTTCTTCCAGACGCTGTCTGCTTCTCCCGGCCACGGCCCATTTCAGGGAACTACCGCCGGGACCCTCGGCAGCACAACGGGCGACCTCCTCCACAACAAACTGTCCGGTGAACCCTGTGGCACCGAAAATTACAATGTGGTACGGTCTACTAGAGGTTACCGCCGCCATTGTTGTGTTTTTAGTTCAAGATCCCGCCTGGTAACGCGTTAGTTCCGGTTCTGTCCACTGATTGGCTGAAGAAGAACACAACCGTCCAGAAATGATTAAATGGACACCTGTGGGGGGTAGGTTAGATGCGTAGATGCTAGATCGGATCCGCTAGACGTCAAAGGACGTTACTGTACTGTACGGCGCTGATCCGCTTATCAATCCGCCGGCAGCACCTAACGTTACGCTTAACTAGTCAAACAAGCGATAGTTAAAAGTGGTATGTGGAGCATTATTGTTTGTTTGACATTACAGATAAATGTTTACAGTGTACGTTTTTTTTTTCCCACTGGCGTTTTATTATACATTTATTGAATGTTAACCCTAACGTAGGGTATTATTAACATAGCGGCGGCGACCATGTCCAATATAGACGCACTAATTTGACTAACTTTATATGTTAAAGCCAAGAAACAGTAGCCTACGAATTAGCCTGAATATGTTCCTAAAATAAAATCATTGATTGTGAAATATGATCTACCTAGCTATAACGTTAGTTGTGAGTCTGAAATAAAGATAGGCTAGATTATTATTATGATGATTCAGAAACACAGATGGGTGATAAATGCAATGCTAAAAATATTCAACATGACACTTTTAAGAGGCCATTCTGTAATCGCAATGTAACGTTAACCAACATAGTATCCATGGACCATGGTAAAGACTGCAGCAGCATGTTTCTAGACAAAAAGATTCCGTGATGTACATCGACATCTGGTGGCGACTTTCAGGTATTACATTTGGGGAATTTGTGGCCAGTGTAGCATTTTACCCTAAGAAACGATACAGTATACCTTTATAATTAACCCCATCTCCACATGTAAGGGACTATTCAAGTACTACTCTGTGTGCACACCACATGATGTTCAGATGCATGCAGACAAATAAACATCTAATAGCATCATTCTTTATAGAGCTTTACATTTTAAAACTTGAGATTGATTAAAACCGTATCCAACCGGCAAATGCGAAAAAACTATATTAATGCTAATTTTATGTACCATCAGTTTTCAAGTCTGAACATGAAGACATTCCACTGAATTGAGCACACAAACATGAGGGAGTAGTGTGGTTTAAGAAAAAATGAATTTGCTTTCTTTCCTTGATCTACACCTTTTCCTCACAGTCCTGCCAAGCACAATGTAAATTTGTGTAATCAAAGCAGGTGTAATTTAAACAAACACTTCTGAGGTTGGGAACATGTGTCTACAGTAACAAAATGACTTTTTTTGACTATTCGGTTGGGTAAAAAGAGTTTCTCGCCTTTAAATAAAATGCATCCTATTAAATAATAATTTAATTGAATCACAAATGTATTACAGTTTTTTCCAACTGCTTACACACAAAATCTTTTCATGTCACACGATTTCTGAAACCTCTCACTCAAAGTGCAAAACTACACAGCAAATCTCCAAAACCATAAACTATTTCTCAGCCTTTCACTCAGCTTTCAATTGCATAAAACACTTTTTTCAAAACATTAAACACAATTCTCTACCTAAGACACAAAAATCTAACAAGAAGTGACTTGCTTTCCTTTTCTAAACACAACCAATCAAAATGCTACACTTATTTACCAGGGCACACACACACACTCCTCACATGTGCAAACACATTATGTCATAACTGAACACTAACCAATCATTGCTTTAGTATAGGCCTATACAGAGGCCAAAGGTCAGATTACCTGTTTGGAACAATGGATGCCAACAATAGACAGAGAGCAAGAGGAGGAGGAGGGAGAGACAGGGGATAACAACGAGGAGGAGGAGGGAAGAAGAGGAAGGAGAGCCATTTCTGATGAGATCAGGGAGAGAAGCCCATCTTGAGTACTTTACAGTGGCGCCCGATCCTGCATGCAACTATCTAATGACTATTTCAGCATTACAAATCAATCAAAGTGCATACAATTGTCTTCCCCCTGCCCACACACAAGCACGCACAAACACTCACAACACACACACACACACACACACACACACACACACACACACACACACACACACACACACACACACACACACACACACACATATTCTTTATTCTAAGAATGATACCTTTGGTTTACATATGTTTATACTTTTTTTTTCTTGTTTCATGCTACTGTATACAACACTGGGCTACTCTTACAGACGTAATGTTTTGCCCAATACATATTTTCTGTTTTACTGTAACATTACATTGTTTTTTACAGTGCACTTTTCAACCACTTTCAGCAGACTACTTTCTCTCTAGAACATTGTAAATGTAGATATAAGCCTATGAAAGACAAAAGAGCTTTAGATTTAGAACAACAGTGTGTACATGGTATATCCAAAAATTTACTATTATGAAAAAAGTGTTTGCCATTTGATGCAAATGCTTCATTTTGAGATGTGTTTATGGTATTTTGAATGCAGTGTTTCATTTTGAAGGAGATGTGAGGCATTTTGCATTTTTTTGTGTGCAGTTTTGGGAATTGTGTGTAGAGTTTTGAAAAAAGGAGACATAGTTTTGAAAACGTGTGTAAGCAGTTGGAAAAAACTGTAAAATCATTGTTTGTTTGACTGTTACAAGCATGCTCCCTTGAGAGTTTTACAATTCCCTAAATGTAATATCTAAAACTCACCACCAGATGTTGATGTACACCACGGAATCTTTTTGTCTAGACATGCTGCTGCAGTCTTTACCATGGTCCATGGATGTTATATATTACATTTTTTTCCAACTGCTTACACACAAATTCTTTTCATGTCACACGATTTTTGAAACCTCTCACTCAAAGTGCAAAACTACACAGCAAATCTCCAAAACTGAGCTACTCTTACAAACGTAACGTTGTGCCCAATAAATATTTTCTGTTTTACTGTAACATTACATTGTTTTTTACAGTGCACTTTTCAACCCCTCTCAGCAGATTACTCTCTCTCTAGAACATTGTAAATGTAGATATAAACCTATGAAAGACAAAAGAGCTTTAGATTTAGAACAACAATTTACTATTATGAAAAAAGTGTTTGCCTTTTGATGCAAATGCTTCATTTTGAGATGAGTTTATGGTATTTTGAATGCAGTGTTTCATTTTGAAGGAGATGTGAGGCATTTTGCATTTTGTGTGAGCAGTTTTAGGAATTGTGTGTAGAGTTTTGAAAAAAGGAGACATAGTTTTGAAAACGTGTGTAAGCAGTTGGAAAAAACTGTAACGAGTCTTTTGCCTAGCTAGAAGACTTAAGTCTGACTCCATCTCCCATCTAAAGACAATCATCTCCCATCTAAAGACAATCATCTCCCATCTAAAGTTAAAGAGTCATAATATGTAAAGACTGGGGATCTTGCAGGGTCACAAATTGCTAGACCACAACTAGATTTGTTTTGAAAAATGTTACCAAGCTAGCGAGCTAGCATTAGCTGGTAATTTAAGAATTAAAATGGTTATTCTAAGCATTTAAATGTGGATAAATGTCAGTCAGGTGCTGGTATTAGCCAAAAGGCTTACTCAATGCTACTCATGTTAAATGCAGCAGCAGAGTGTGGCAACAACTGGGATATTACTTGATGCGTGCAAGTGTAGAAATGTTTCAAATCAACATGGATTATACAGTTTTAATTTGTCAGCACTGCAAATCAAGAAAAAGCAGAGAAGTCATGGAGACTAAATGGAGTCAGTATAAGGAATGTCATTTTTATAGTACCAGTTCTTTACAAACTTAGCTTATAATTCAGCTGTTAGCACAATTTGCAACATGCTGGGAAACGCTGGCCACGCAGATGATCTAACAGCTGATTGGTTCAGAATCGACTCAACATGATGACGTTTTATATACACTTTTTATTGATTTTGAATCAGAGGGATTTTAACTGCGATTTGTCTGATTTAAAAGCTTATTCTGTACAGAACACATGCTGTGTGGGTGATAGTTACGTCAGAAGTCAGAGAGACTAAATCTGTTCAGATTATGGATCATCTACAGTGTGTTGTTAATTAAAATCAGCAACAGATTGCATGTAGAGCATTCTGACAGCTACTCTGTCATAATAAAAACAACTGTAGACTTGTGTACTAAGATGATATATGGGTCTGATAACATTTTATCAAATTGGAATTGGACCACAGTGTTTCTGTCACTTAATTCCTGTTCAGCCTGAAGGCTGCTGGAAACGGCTGGAAACTGTCTGACTTGAGAGCGGATTTTTGTCACCGCCCCTGGCTGCTCCCACCTGCTCTCGTCCCCTTTACAGGCGAGGCGCAGTTCATGTCGAACGAGCCTATTATCTTCTATAACAGACTCACATCGCAATTCTCCAACGGCAGCCATCTTTGTTGTAAACAAATTCAACCCAAGCGCTCTTTGGTGACGTGGTCGATTACGTTACTGTTGTGGAGAAACGGGGACAGGAACACGGAGGGTTATTATTGTGAGGAAGCAGACATCTCAGATCTGTGAATAGGATGTCAAGTTTAAAAAGAGCTGGCAGCATATTGTCTCTGTTTTTACTCTATGTCCTTGTTGTGAGTCATTGTGAGTCTTTGTCTCATCTGTGTCCCTTCGCCCAGCTGTCACCACCACTCCAAAAAAAAGAAATATATATATATATATATATATATATAAATATAAATATATATATATATATATATATATATACACAGAACGCTGGTTTCAGCTCTGTGCAATGAAAACGGAGAGTCTGCTGACAGAAAATGTCAGCGGGGTAGTTGTGTTAAATCAACATAGTCACACTCCCTACTCGTCAAATGTATGATGCATGGTCAAGGAACCCTGGCGTCAAGTTTCAATGAAAGAGGTGTACTCTTGACGTTGTTTTTCGACGTGGGGGTCCGTCAGATAGACATTCATGTTAATCCCTCACCGTCAGATATAGACGAAAGAAAAAACACGCCCCCCCCCTTAATTCGAAATCTGTGACAGTTTTATTATTGGTATTTTTAGCCCAATAACCGCTGTTTTAATCAACATTATTCACGAGCTGTTATCATGGTTTATATGTATTTCATTTAATGTTATTATTTCGGTCTATTTCGGCCAGGGAAGCTGGGTTGCTTTTTTGTTTATTTATATTTTTTAAACTATAACGCTACATCTATCAACATTTATTTAGATGTTATCATGGTATTCATGTCTTTATTTTAATATTATTTCGGTCTTATTACCGGTGAAATATTACAGTATATGCTGTAATACAGAACATTACGATATGATCCGAGCTATAGACGTATTCAAAGCCAATATCACCCAATGCAATGCGGCCATTCATTCACAGAATCGGGCAGCGATCAGCGGGTCTTTAACGCCAGTATCGCTTCAATATACATATATACAGTCAGTGGTTTTGTCACCAGCAACAACACGTTGCTTAGCTTTGTTCCAGTAAGTTTATGCACCGTAATAACGTTTAAACGAATATCTGACGGTGAGGGATTAACATGAATGTCTATCTGACGGACGGACCCCCACATCGAAAAATAATGTCAAGAGTACACCTCTTTCGTTGAAACTTGATGCCAGGGTTCCTTGACCATGCGTCATACATTTGACGAGTAGGGAGTGAGACTGTGTTGGTTAAATGGCTCTTCAGTACAGTGTGATGGAGGCTGTTGGAGGGATGGGTTGGGTGGCGTTTCTGCTCTGGGTTTTTATGTACAAGAATGAGAGAGGGGGTGAGGGGGATTGCACTGGTTTCCCTTTGCATAGCAGAGAGCAGCCCCACCCCTCTCCCCTGGCCCCTGCTTGCCTCCTGTCCACCATTGTGGCTGGGCAGATATTCATGTCATGTCCCTCACCTCAGCTTCCTCCATTTTCCTCCTCTTTTTTTTGGATCTATCGGCCTAACTAATGATCTGCCTGCACTCTTACATTGTAATTTGCTTCACTAGCATGACCATAGTTAAAGACAGTATTGCCCAAGCATGTTGTTCGAGATTTACAGTTGAAGTTGAAAAATCTTGAATGTTTGATTGGTTTTACACCACACTGTCAAACAGACCACATTTTCACCCTTCACACTCGTATACATGTATAGAATAGTACAGAATGCAGAATAGTACTGCTCCCTTGAGGGATGGGTTAAATGCAGAGAATGAATTTCGCTACATGTATGTGTATGTGACAATAAAATACCTTTACCTTTACTTTAATAGACAATAGACATGTCTATCAGAACGTTTTTGATTTAAAAAAACTTTCGACTTTATTTGGGGAAAATGGGCTGTTCCTAAAATTGTTTAGAAATAGTGGAAGATATGTTCTGGAGTCCATCCATCCCATTCTTGTGAATCTCAGGGGAGATGCTGGATTGGCACGAGGACGCTCTCCAAACACACCGGTAGTGCATCTCCTAATTAGGTGAGATAGGAGCTACATAGGGGTTCTGAGGCTGAGAATGTGAGGAGGAGATGTGGAGAGAGACCTGAGGTGGTGCGGGGCTAGTGGGTGGTCGGGACCTGCGGAGGCACCATTGGGTGCGCAAGACGACGTGCAGTGGCTGGCTTGGATGACGGAGCTGGACCGAGGACAGGACCTGAGGTAGTGCTGGTCTAGATGGCGGTCGAGACCTGCGGAGACACCCTTTGGGGGTGCAGGATGAGGCACAGTGAGACGTGCGATAGACAGCGGAGCTGGACCCAGGATAAAGGGGCAGGCTGTCTGTTAGAATGGCCGCCTAGCGGTTGGATCATTACAGCAGGAGACTTGAGGCAGAGGTACGGTGCAGATCAACAGGTGTTTATTTCCCCAACAATTAACACAAACTTGGAAGCCATGACCGCATCCAACAAAACTGAACACCACAGGCAGCATGTGGTTCAGACAGCAGCCGTGCTAGATGGAAACTGGTAACATTATGTTACCTAATACAATCACACATAGTTAGTTTAGCAAGTACAACACCCCTTCGCTACATGAAACATGGCATCTCCCGGAACCTTTAAAATGGGGCTCGATACGCTGGGGACGCTTTTAGCCTGAGCACTCTGGAGAGGAAACATAACAGAGGTGAGTTACTTGAACACAAACTTTCTATTGTACAAACAGCAACAGTTAACCTGCATTCAATTAATCAGGCAAAGACTATACTGCACATGTTTAGGTAACCAAACTAGCAAACTGAGTACACGTGTTTCTCTTGACAGGGCTGGCCTCCAATCAACACCAGCTGCAACCTTCACCAAACAGACTGTTAATATTTTCCAATAAACATTTAAAACTTGTGCCTCATTTTATTTACCTGTAACCTAATGAGCTGCAGTGTACTAATGCTAAAATATTAGTGATGAAGAGGACCTTCATTACACTGTCAGACAGCAAGGAGTACGCCTGGCCACCGGTAGTGCACAGACGCACCGACCAGGAAGAGTCAGCAGGACAATACGAGTGCCACTGTCCCCCGTCCACGCGTGACAGGGTAAAGACTAGTCCTTCTAAAAACAACAGACTGTTATGTAAGGGTTAATGCCCGACGAGGTGTCCATTGTCAGGTATTAATGGACGACGGCGAGGCGTGAACCGTCCGACGCGCAGCCGAAGATCCAAGCAAGATCCAAAGTCACTAACATTGTGTACAGTTGGCAATCAGTAAACCTAATTTGACAGTATGTTGGACAACAACACAAGCTAGCTATCCAGCCATGTCATTGTCCCCAAAACAATATAACGACTTTTACGAAGAATTTGATCCGCGATGTGTAACGTTACTGTCGGCTGCAGCGGCGCAGCCTGAAGCAGCGAGCTGAGATATGTGAGATAACGTTATTCGCTGTGAAACAAAGTCAGTCCAGAGTGGCAGTAGAACTTACTTTTTGCAGCCTGTGTGTTTTAGCGCCATCCTGTGGTGTTCAGAGGACGATTTGGAAATAATAAATCCACATTTCCTTTTTGATTTAATGTAGCGCATTCATATAGAACAGTAAACAGTCAGTTTCACCGAACTTCTTTAGTAGGTGTCCTACATCACTTTTTAATGGACACCGTGCAGCCAATCAGAATCGAGTATTCACCCAGACCATGGTATAAGGTTGTTTTAACTGTCAACGACAAAATGTGCACTTTTGCTGCTAGTGAAACAAATCATATAAAGACCATTTTAAAACTAATACCAACGTGTGTGTGTGTGTGTGTGTGTCAAGCCTGGGAATTTTAAAGGACCTAAAAATGTCTACTTTGTGACATACTCACCAAAAGTTAGCTGCCTTTAGAGAGATGCCTTGGCTTATTGTGCAATCCCTACCTGTGAGGAGTCCTATTCCACAGAATTTATCCAACATCTAACCTTTCTGCCAAAACAAAAGCTATCTTGACTTATGTTATCTTATTTGTTTTAAATAACAGACAAGAATTCTGAAGTCTACAAATTGCTTCAGATAACGTGTTATTTATCATGACCAATGTTAGATTTTACAAACATGTCTCAGAAAGTGTTGCTCACCTGTTACTGTGCTGCTGTCATCTAGGATCTACTCTTGACCAAGTGACACCTCCTGAGCTCTCTTAAAGAGCAAAATGTCACTTTTAGCAGTTTGATAAATATGGGCCCTGACTTGTCAGCATGATAACCGTGATGGGAATAAGATGATAACCTACTCAAAGTGAAGTTTCTATTGTGTAGAGTCTGAAGCAAACCCACTTCACATGTAGATATGTCTTTATTGAAATGTGCAGAATAAAGTCATAGAGAGCTTTAATATTCAAACATTCATTACACACCACAGCCATTTGAAATAGTAATTGTTTCATTAAAAGCAAGTTTAACAGTTAAACACATATACCTTCATTATTTCCTGATATGTATAACTGTAATATAACAACCCAGTCTCAAGGCAGTTTGCGAAATGGTCACGTTATTTAATATATTGATTTGTGTACACGGACACCATTATGTCGTTTTTTTCGTGGTGGTGAGCACAAATTTTAATGAAATGTATTTTAAGTGGGAAGCATATTTCATGATCGCAACACGACATCGGTAGGAAGTAGTATCAAATTCGAAAATCCGCGTAGGGAGGTTGGTTGGGGTGGTGGATGGCTCAAACAACACAGGACTTTCACCCCGGAGACCGGGAATCGCACCCCGTGTGTGGCTTTTTATTTCCCCGTTGTTGACGGTTCCTTTCCCCGTTCTTCTTTTCCTAAACACAACCGTCCCGTTGTTTTTGCGTTTCCCCCAGAAACAGGTCGTGTCGGTGTATGGCGTGTCCTTTCCCCGTTCTTCTTTTCCTAAACCCAACCTCTGTATACATGCTTCACATTCCCATTTCGTGCTGAGCACCACGGAAAAAACGACAATCGTGTCCGTGTACACGAATCAATAGATTAAAAATAACGTCACCATTTCACAAACTGCCGTGAGACCGTGTTGAATATAATAATTAACATTTGTTTACATAGAAAAAGAGATATAAATGTTAAATAAATCATCACCAAAATGATTTATAACATTGTTGGAATTTGTTTTCCACTTCAGTGAGTGTTGGGAATTCTCAGCTCTGCTTCCATGCAGAAGGTGTTCTCAGCCTTTCACTGATAGACACACAGGTACTCAGTGTGGCCATTATTACCTAAGTTGATATTTCTGTCGATAACAGTGACACCAGCCTTCTTATACTCTTGAACAACATCTGTGTTGAGAAGCAGGGTGATGGCCTTGATGGGATTGTTGCATCCCCGTTTCTTGTACCACAGGTACACCTGGTTACCTCCGGTCCTCTCGTTGAGGTTAACACTCACTGAGGTGTAACCTTGCTGCTTAAGGGTGTGTTATAGTGAAAATATTAACTTTCATCTCTTAGTAGCACGCTGGAGTCTGGGTGGTCTGACCTCTGTAATTGATACACGGAATTTGTAACCATGATCCATTTGAATCTGTTTTTATCACAGATGTAGGTTTGTTTCTCTCTCTTCACCCAGGCGTGGATCCAGTTCCCTCCAGCCCCACGGTTCAGATCACAGTCCAGTCTCTCCCAGTCTTGGAGAAACTTGTGAGCTTCACTTTTTGCATCTGTAGTGACATCAATCTCCACTATGGGAGTGTGGTACTCTCCGGACCCTCTGAAGTACCAAAGGTAAAGGTAAAAACCTCGTGCTCCAGCATTGAGATCTTTATCGATCTTTGTGTACCCTGCATTGATCAATCCAACAGCCATGTCATCGTTGAATGTAACTTGAAGTCCGGTGATTGGTGCTGAGCGGGATTCTTTTTTGTACCAAATATAGATATACTTTCCGCCTGCTCCTTTGTTCAGATCAACATTAATTTTCATGAAGCCTTGTGATTGAAGCTTTTCCTCCTCAGCTTCATGGAGGGACACGTCAAGATGTGTGATGTAGGTGGTCATTGTGGGTAACTACATTAAAGTAAAACATATCACGAGTAAACAGAATATGAAAAGTTAGCACCATAATCATGAGAAATTAAAGTCTCATTGTGCAGTCACTGCTTCTAAGGTGAGTAATTTTTTTATTACCATTGATTTACCATGACCATTTTCTCACACTCAACTTCTGAGTTTTTGCCACCATCTAGTGCATGAAGTAGTTATAAAACATATATTTCCAACTCATGTTTGCTACATGTACTATATTCACTACACGAAACATGCACAAAAAGTCATCAAAGCTTACTGCTGATGTGTGTATACCATGTCAATGGCTAATTTCTCAATAAAGCAAAATGTTAGAGCTGGACAATCTGACAAAAACATATAATGGTATATATAACATATGGTATTTTAAAGAAACTTTACCTTGCCCTAGGCGGGTAGCTGGTAACTATTTTACGATAGTCCGGGCCAACTCTGCAGTGAAGAATAAGAGCTTCCCTCAGGAGGTGTGTATGTGAAGTGCTAGCCCGTAGCTGCAGCAAAGTGCATCCTGTTAATGGTGGTTAAGTTACTGCTGTCAGCCATAAAGTGCAGCATTATAGCTATAAAAAGTGTAAAAAGAAACAAAGTCCATGTTGATGCAACATTACGACAGCGTCACTAAGATGCTTTTACAGTCACCTCTATAGTCTTTACCTCATTAGTTCTCTATGGAGGAGCTCCAGAGTTTAAATCTGGACTCTAAGAGAGAGCTGTCGTACACTTACAAATATTAGTTTGTCCTGACACTTTTCAGTATTACATACATATACAGTATTTCTCTTTAACATCACAGTTCCACAGTGGATACACAGACAATCCTGATTCGAACGGGACTCGACTTGAGCCTGACACCTGAGAAATGACACCACTTCACTAGTCAGCATATGACTGTGATGTATGTTCTGGTTCCTGCTCTGTGGTTTGTTTACAGATTAGTATCAGGTCGAAAGGTTTTCATTAGGGTGGGTCAGGGTTAAGAATTACTGACCTCTGTTGACTGTACAGTGTAACTGCATTTTAAATATCAATCAAATATTCGGAATGCAATGCATATTAATGAGTCCTACAATGTCAGAAATACAGACACCGTCTATCTACATATTTAGCTTGCCAAATCCTGATTTCCAACTGGAACACATTGTTTGGGCTTGTTGTGTCTCTCCAGCGTGTGAATAAGTTGTGCTTCTGCAGCTCTGTGTTAACTTGCCTCAGCTACAATTCATCTAAACCACTGCTGGTCATTTGTAGTGTTGACTTATACCACACATACAGAAGGTTTCCCCATTATCTGCTGATGGAGCCTGTTCACTCCCTGCCACTGCTTATGTGTGGTGATGGATTTCATGTTACATTACATATCCAGGTTTTACCATTGAACTGTGACATGTGAAAAAAGATTTTTAGAAAAAGATGTTCTTCATATTCATGTTACCATTATATTTTCCTCTGTTGACCTATCTCTGTTTAATGAATAGATCACTGTACACATTTATCAGACTCATTATACAACAACAAATATGTAAATTATCTTGAAAAACCCTGATTCCAAATACAGATGAGCCTTTATGATCTTTTTACTGAAAAGGATTATTTCATGACTGCGTTTTTACTTCAATACAAGTGGTTCCTCTTAACATTCCTCTTATCATCTTAACCAATTCAAAGGGAAACATTGTGCTGTATGTGATACTGGTAAATGTACATAGTGCCCTGTCATAAAACAGTCTGCACGAATGATGCTGCATGTGTAGATCAATTAAGAGTGTAGCTCTTGGTATGGAAATGTCAAGTTTGACATTTTGTCAAAAAGCAGAGCACTTTATGGACCAACAATTATGTTTCCTGGCACAAGTAACACAACATTATTGAAACGGACCAAATTAAATTTGAGCAGCATGTTCCTTTTTTCCTTTGCCTTGTTGTCTATTTTTTATTTGGTGGAGTTTCTCACCTTTAAATAAAATGCATCCTATTAAATAATTATTTAATTGAATCACAAATGTATTAAAATCATTGTTTGTTTGACTGTAACACGCATGCTCCCTTGAGAATTTTACAAATTCCCCAAATGTAATATCTCAAACTCGCCACCAGATGTCAATGTACACCACGGAATCTTTTTGTCTAGACAGATGCTGATGCACTCTGATGGTGTGGGGTGGCATCTCCTTCACTGGAAAACGAGGCTTGTCATCATTGGAGGCAATCTCAATGCAGAGAGATATAGAAATGACCTTCTGCAACCAGCGGCAATCCCATATCTCCACAGTCTGGGACCGAACTCTATCCTCCAAGATGACAACGCTCGCCCCCACAGGGCGGGGTTTATCAGAGACTACCTCCAGAATGTGGGAGTGGAGAGGATGGAATGGCCTGCCAGCAGTCCTGACCTCAACCCCATTGAACACTTGTGGGATCAGCTTGGGCGTGCTATTCGTGCCAGAGTGACCAACACAACCACGTTGGCTGACTTGCGACAAATGCTGGTTGAAGAATGGGATGCCATCCCACAGCAGTGTGTGACCAGACTGGTGACCAGCATGAGGAGGAGGTGCCAGGCTGTTGTGGCTGTGTATGGTTCTTCCACATGCTACTGAGGCTCCTGTTTGTTAAATTAATAAAATTGTTATATTGCCAATATGTCTTGTTTCTTCAAACTTCAATCATTCAATCCACCAAACACCAAACGAGTCAATGGCAGAATAAGCTGTTTGGCATTGGCAGAGAAGCTTTGGTAAATTTTTCATGGGCGCAACCCACATACTCAGCTCTGCTGCTCATCCCACGAATGCATGTTCCTTACAGATGGGGCACCATTTGAAAGGGAACTAAACAGGCTTTCCAATGGTATAAGATTTATTGCCAAAAAGCATTGTTACCACATAGAAATAATCTACCAAACACAAATTTCCTTACTTTTTGTGCTAAGTTTACTAACGAGTCTTATGCCTACCATACACTAGAAGACTAAAGTCTGATTCCATCTCACATCAAAAGACAATCATCTCTCATCTAAAGTTAAAGACATAAGAAACGGCTGTCATACATCACCTGCAGTTAGCAGCTTTGAAACCAAGTGATGAATGATCTGGTGTGGATGTTGTCTGGAGTTTGTGTTGTCAAAAGCCCTGAAAACCTATTTTATTAATCATCTTCTAATTATGAGCGATGGGGTCCAAAAATGAACAGAAAATCTGCCACAGCTAGAACGGTTTTGGTTATTTCACATCATGAGAGATTTCTGTACTTGTCTTCAGGATTTAACAACATTTGAATCAAAATGTGAAACTGTTGTCCTGATGGACTACATTATCTGAGCTTTTGAGTGTTGTCTCATTCTTTTAAAGTACTTTCCGGTCTTTGAACTTAAATGGTGTTAGAGATAAATTCACAAAGCAATAAAACTGATTAGCCTGATGTCGTCATACTCAGATTCTAGTCAGAATATGATTCTGATGCTGCTCCACTGGGATGTGATTTTGGGGCGTTTCAACCGAACCAGGAAAAATAATGCCTCTGCACTCAATTGGATAGACCTACAACCAATCAGAGCAACGGGGTAAGTGACGTTGCTGAATCCCATAGGAAGGACGGTAAAAACATCTTTACGATTGACAAATACCTTGATCGCGGTTCTCTGTTCCTCTTTTAAAATGAATGCGCTGTCGATATCTTCTATAAGAGACGCAATACCGGAATCTACACATCTCAATTCTCCAGCGGCAGCCATCTTTGTTGTAAACAAATTCAACCCCAGCGTTTTTGGTGACGTGGTTGATTACGTTACTGTTGATCATCTGTCCATCATCGTATAAAGCCCGCCCTGACAATTTGATTGGTCCGAACAGCTCTGGTTCGAGCATAGTTGCGCCACAATGGATCAAGTCCAGACCCAACTTCGCGACCTCAAATGTTGTGGGCGGGGCATCCAGGCTAAAAACTGATATGAATACACACGCTCTTGATACATTCTCTTATTCATACTAAGTCTATGAACCTTTTTCCAAGAGCGATTGTTAATGATGATTGAGAAAGTATTAAAAAGGCTATGACTGTTTCCTAATGGGATGTTAATCTTGATAGACAAAACAGTTGACTCACTGAACATTGATTATCCATAGTTTTGTATCCTCACAAAGATGGAATCGTACAGTACCACACACATAATAAATATGCTGTGGATGACAACTTGAGTGTACAGACCAATGAGGCTGCAGTTGTCCTCCCACTTGAACCAAACCCTTTTCTGCCACCAGGTGCCAGTGTTTCCTCTGCTCCTCATCCCTGACAAATATTTACACGACATGACAGTAGAGGTCATTTGGTGCCTTTGAGGATGCAGAGACAGTGCACGGCCTCCATTAAAAAAGACTGTGGAGAAACGGGGACAGGAACACAGAGGGTTATTATTGTGAGGTAGCAGACATCTCAGATCTGTGAATAGGATGTCAGGTTTAAAAAGAGCTGGCAGCACATTGTCTCTGTTTTTACTCTTTCTCCTCGTGAGTCATTGTGAGCCTTTGTCTCATCTGTGTCTCTTTGCCCAGCTATCACCACCACTCCAAAAAGAAAACATAAATATACACACAGAACACTGGTTTCAGTTCTGTGCAGTGAAAACGGAGAGTCTGCTGACAGAAAATGTAACCGGGTAGTTTCTATGTTAAATGGCTCGTCATTACAGTGTTATGGACGCTGTTGGAGCGATGGGTGGGGTGGTGTTTCTGCTCTGGGTTTTTGTGTACAAGAATGAGGGAAGGGGAGCGAGAGGGGGTTGCAGTAGTTTCCCTTTGCGTAGCAGAGAGCAGCCCCACCCCTCTCCCCTGCCCCCTGCTTGCCTCCTGTCCGCCATTGTAGCAGATATTCATGTTATGTCCCTCACTTCAGCCTCCTCCATTCTCTCCTCCTCGATCTTTTGGAACATAGTTAAGGACAATTATTGCCAAAACATGTTGTCCAAGATTTGCAGTTGTTTAAAAATTTTGAATGTTTGATTGGTTTTACACCACACTATCAAACAGAGCACATCTTCACCCTTCACACTCGTATACACGTATAGAATAGACAATAGAAATGTCTATCAGAACTGCTTTGATTTCAAAAGAAGCTTTTGATCTAATCTGGCAAAATGGGATTTTCCTAAATAGTTTCAAAATAATGGAAGACATGTTTTTGGGGTGGTCCGTCCATCCCGTTTTTGTAAACTCGATATCTCCCTTGTGGGAATTTCTTCAACTTTGGCACAGACATCCACTTTGAATCAAATATGACTTGATTAGATTTTGGAGGTCAAAGGTCAATGTTACTGTAATCTCGCTTTGCCAGACCCTCCTGCAAAGAGTCCTGAAGGAGGGTCTGGCTACTCTACATAGCATTCGGGGATGGTAGGAAAACTTGCTCTGGTTTATTGGCATTTCTTTAAACCAATCAGAATTGTTGTGGGCGGTGCTAAGGTCCGCATGGAGCCGCTGCAAAATAGTTGTTCGAGAGAAAACTCAGATTGGACAGATAGTCTGGCTAGCTGGATCTGAGGAGCAGTTAACCATAGTCCTCATAAATCCACCAAATTTAAAATTCCAACACAAAGTGGTGGAATTTCCTGCAGCTTCGGAGCAATCCCAGAAGTGGAACGCAAAGGATATAGACTTATGTTACTGTGACCTTATAAAACACATTTTTTGGTCATAACTCAAGAATTCCTGCGCTATTTATGACAACAATTCACACAAATGTCTAATAGGATAAAATGATGAAGTGATGACATTTTATATCCAAAAGGTCAAGGGTCAACTTCACTGTGACATCATCATATTCTGCAGACACACTTTCCTTGCCGTTTTTCAACGGCATAACGCAGAAACAGATTTTTCGGATACTGAGTTGGTGACACTAATCTTGAAACTGTATAGATCTTCTGTGAAGCCAAGTTGAAGATGTATGTAAAGCATCCATGTTTTGCCAAAAAATACACTTAATACCTTTTTATTGCCTCAAAGTCATATATGATACAATACACATTTATTGTCAGTTTACACTGAAATTCATACACTGAAATATATGGCATACAGCTGCAAAGCGTTTCTTTCTAGTTTATTTTATAAGCTCATCATATGACTTGTACTCAGGGTTCGAAATGAGGGGAGTCTGGGGGGGTCCCGGACCCCCCATAAGTCATTAGGGACCCCCTATAAAAATTTATTTTTAGATTTTGGGGGGTCCCCGACAAATATTTTTAACATTAAAAATGATTGTGAAAATTATAGGTCTTTAGTGACGTTTTATATTTATAACAATTATTTATTTATTTTCTAGCGCGATTGGGCAGCAATCAGGGCAGCTAATAGCATCACAGATTGTTGTTGTGGTCCTCCGGCGCATACAGTACAGTCTATGGCGCAGACACGTATGTTATTGTTGAACGCGGCAAAAACGAAGCCTCACAAAGAGTGAAATCCCTAATGAAAATCCTGTAAGTGCTTCGATAATGTTTTTACATCTCCATAATAATTGCTTTGGAGTTGGTGTTCCTATATCAAAAGTTGCATTAACTAACTTAGATACCCAGTGTAACGTAATGATTAGAGTGCGTTTGTCAACGTTTCTTGCTAGCTGTATGTGTATGAAGCATAGGTATGAAGCCAAATAATCTGCCAGCTAACAGCAGACATATAGCAGTTAGACTAGTTATTCAAAGCTAGCATAACAACCTAATTGTCCAGTAGGGTTGGGTACCGAAACTCGGTGCCAATAGGGAACCGGTGCCGACGTAAACGGTAGTAACGAGACCGAATAAGAACGAAAGTTTCGGTGCCTCATTTCGGTGCTTGACTTTACACTACACCTGACAGCATGTAACGTTAGCCTACCTTTAGCTAGCAGCTGGATTAAACACCGGTAAAATGCTGACAGCTAACGTTAAACAGTGTAAAGTGTGACTGTATTTCACTGTGGAGGACTTCAACAGCGGGATGTAACAGTCTGCACTGCAGCGCAGCAGCTGCCGTTGTCGCAATTCATAGATATACAGTATGTTTATATGGTCGGAATTAAACAACACAGACGGTGCGTTCACTTGCAGCTGACGTTGTCGAAATTAAACAACACAGACGGTGCATTCACTCGCAACTGCCGTTGTCGGAATTAAACAACACAGACGGTGCATTCACTTAAAACAGGTAGCCTCGTGGTGCATTCACAGTATTTGTAAAATACCCTTTTCCCATCTGGGGTTAAACAGCAATTTACTGGTGAAATAAGTTATTGTTATTGTTATAGTTATTACATTATTATTACATTTTAGTTCAGGTTATAGATTGACTACTTTAAAACAAAGTAAACCATCTAATGTAGGTACAGTCTTTATAGACATCATTATTATTCAATCCAGCGGCTAGTTGTTTTACAAATTCCATTAACATAAGGGATGAGAAATGCCATTTGTATTTGATCAAACCCTTTGAAGGTGCATGGTGCTGCCATAATGAGTACACCTGGTGGATTTAGGTAACTTAGTTAACTTCCTTGCTCAAGGAAAGAATGACCTGTTATCCACTTTGTCATGTCAGGGATTTATATAAGGTGCTGTAACTTTGTTGCTCCAGAATTAGAGGGTTACCTGTTAGATTATAGCCAATCCACTTCTCCAGACACCACTACAATACTGGGACTAGCCCAAACCATGAAAAACATCCCAAGACCATTATCCCACCTTCAAAATATGTCAATATAATTTTGCCTGCAGTATATAGTGTAGCAAGGTAGTCTTCAGTATTTTTTATAATTACATTTTAGGGGACCCCCCAAGAGTCCTAAGTCATTTCGAACCCTGCTTGTACTGTAAAGTAACCAGTAACTACAGCTGTTTACATTGTAAGCTTTACAATATATTTTCAACAAGTCTAAAAAAAAAGACACCTGCTGAGGCTTTCAGCTGAAATTGTAATCAGCAGTGTTTGAAATGAACCAGGCTGAAATCCATTCTGTTTTGAATGTGTTGTTAACCTCAGAGCCCTATGGGATCGGAACCTCCGATTAATATTTAGATTATTTAATGAAACTTTTATCGATCTTCTTACCGTTTTTTCCAGCTAGAAGCTAAGAAGCTAGCCGTCATGGGGGTGTCATTGTTGTCTTCGTAGCCTTTCCAGAAGGTTTTCTATTCAGCCTGGAACTTGTGCCTCTTTTCGGAGTTGTTCAGCAATAAATCCAAACGCTTACATCCAAGATTTATCCACTCGATGTCCGTAATTTATCAATTTTCCGTCATTTCTGCCGCTAGCTCTGTGCTACCGGCTGCTACAGTCTAGTATAAATCTCCCATGATGCTTTGCAAGACTGTTTTGACGTTTTTCAACTAATGGGAAGGCAGGTCCATCACACAAAGAGTATATAGTCAAAAAGAGAGTTCACTCAAGGAAATAGGAGCGAGTACAAAGAGTAAAGTGAAAAAGAGAGAGAAGAACAGAGAAGAATGGTGTCACTGTTTAGATATTTGGGATACATTAGGGCCTTTTTTTGTCATTTATATGAGTTATAATGTTCATTATGTTTATTTTTGCACTGGATGACTCCAAATATATAGGATAACTGTTTTAGACAACACAAATGCTTGCTATTTGTGTGATATCAATACATTTGAACATTATTATTTTGATTATTGGCAAAAGCGTCTGGACTTTTTTTGAAAAATTGTATATATTTTGTCAACTATATAAGTTATAATGTTTATTTCTTCACAGTTTGACACCCAAGACATATGGGAACTGATTTAGACAGGAGATTGGCTTAGCTTTTATTGTTCTGTGTGAGATATCAATAAATATCTGTGAGATTCATTTTCTGTTTTATTTATTGTTTATTGTTTTTAAGGTCATACAACCTTTTTTTACTTTCAATTGACCTCACTACAGCTCAAATATTCTAATAGCCCAGTTTTTCCTGAAAAAAATGATGTACATTGATTGACTATAGACAACAGGGTTGATGTTTTACAAGCTTTTTTAGAAAATAAAACCAGACGGAAAAGGAATTTCTAAAAATGGCCTTAGGTTCCTGGACGTTAACACCATGTTGCCTCCAGTCACTAACTGTTAATTTGGTTGCTGTACACACATGTTCCCAACCTCAGAAGTGTTTGTTTAAGTTACACCTGCTTTGATTAAACAAGATAACATTGCACTTGGCAGGACTATGAGGAAGAGGTATAGCTCAAGCTTTTTTATTAAACCACATTTGTTTGTGTGCTCATGTCAATGGAATGTCTTCACGTTCTGGCTTGAAAACTGAAGGCACATACAATAAACCGTTGGTTTGTGGTTGTGCAATGGAAACAAAGCATTAGCATTAATATTGTGTTTTTGCATTTGCCGGTTGGAAACAAGGTATCGGTTTTAATCAATCTCAAGTTTTAAAACGTAAAGCTCTATAAAGAATAATGCTATTACATGTTTATTTGTCTGCATGCATTTGAACACCATGTGGTGTGCACACAGAGTAGTACTTGAATAGTTGCTTACATGTGGAGATGGGGTTAATTATAAAGGTTAGGTATACTGTATCATTTCTTAGGCTGAAATGCACCTTTACTATAATGACTTACACTCCAGAGTCTACATAACTAAATCTAACTATAAATTGAGGAACCTCTGTGTATGTGTGTGTGTGTGTGTGTGTGTGGGGGGGGGGGGTGTGTGTTTCTTTCAAATATCTCAAGAACTGTTCATCTGATCTACTTCACACTTGGCTTCCTGGGTACACTATGAACTTGGGGTTTGGAATTTGGAGCAGTTTGGACAGCGTTGGATATTGGATATTAATAAACTGTGAATAAAACGAATCAACCACACAATAAAGGTTGACAGGAATAAAACGCTGCCATAGCGCTAGCTATTCCACATCTACCCTTCACTATAAGAGCCCAGCTTGAATTCACATAGAGCATTTTGCAAGAGGAAACTCAATATAAAAAGCATTTTTTTACCTACACTAGATATCAAACAAAAGCCAGATACAGATATAGCATTACAGTTTTTTTCCAAATGCTTACACACAAAATCTTTTCATGTCACACAATTTTTAAAACCTCTCAATCTATAAGTGCAAAACTACACAGCAAATCTCCAAAACCATAAGCTATTTCGAAAGCTATTTCACTCAGTTTTCAATTGCATGCATTTGAAAACTGAATGCATTGTATTACATACAATTCTCTACCTAAGACACAAAAATCTAACAGGAAGTGACTTGCTTTACTTTTCTAAACACAACCAATCAAAATGCTACACTTATTTACCAGTGCACACACATATGCTGCGTTCATAGACATCGTAAAAAAATTTTCCGAGTGAAAACGTCAGCATTCACGTCACTTCCCGTGGGAATCAGAGGTGGGAAACTCGGGCCTCCGTGTTTTCACCCACCTGATGCTCTAGGCCGGTGGTTCCCAACCTGGGGTCCAGGCACCCCTTAGAGGGGTGGGCAAAGATCACAGGGGGTGCGCAAGTCTTTATCTGGTTTGAGGTTAAAAAAAAAATGTGCACGTTAAACAAATTATAATAAGAATATATACAAAAGTCGGTATAAAAAATATATATTTTTGTTCTCGCTTAAAATTGGAGGCAGGCTACTTAGTAAGCCAAACCTCCAGGACCTCTTAACCCGGGACACTTGCTGTCATCAGGTCATCTGCTAGCTGCTATCATCCTCATCTTTCCTGCCACCACGGCATCATTATTTTATGGATGAAACATGGCAGAGAAACATAAAAGTCCTGATAACTGCTCTGTATCAAAAAAGAAAATAAGGTACTACCTCGAGAGTTATCTCAACTTTGGTTTCGGGGGGGGTGGGGGCTCAGCTTTTCTTAGACATAAGTAGGGGGGGCACCAAGGAAAAAAGGTTGGGAACCACTGCTCTAGGCTACGGCCAACCGTTGGTGGCAGTCATGAAACAAGTTGTTATGCCAAACGGCAATATTACAGAAGAAGAAGAACACGCATCCCGACCATGTGAACGCTGGCAGTCGGAAAAACAACGTAATCACGGGGGCTTTCCCTGTTATTCCCAGGTGGCATGAACGCAGCAACACTACTCACATTTGCAAACACATTATGTCATAACTGAACACTAACCAATCACTGCTTTAGTATAGGCCTATACAGAGGTCAAAGGTCAGATTACCCGTTTTGAACAATTGATGCCAACAGTAGACAGAGAGCAAGAGGAGTTGGAGGGAGAGACAGGGGACAACAACGAAGAGGAGGAGGAGGCATCCATTGTTCAAAACAGGTAATCTGACCTCTGACCTATGTATAGGCCTATACTAAAGCAGTGATTGGTTAGAGTTCAGTTAAGCATAATGTGTTTGCACATGTGAGGAGTGTGTGTGTGCACCGGTAAATAAGTTTAGCAATGATTTTCTTGTGTTTGGAAAAGGAAAGCAAGTCACTTCCTGTTAGATTTTCTCTCTTAGGTAGAGAATTGTGTGAAGTGTTTTATGCAATTGAAAACTGAGTGAAAGGCTGAGAAATAGCTTATGGTTTTGGTGATTTGCTGTGTAGTTTTGCACTTTGAGTGAGAGGTTTCAAAAATGGTGTGGCATGAAAAGATTTTGTGTGTAAGCAGTTGGAAAAAACTGTAATAAACTGTGAATGAAACAAATCAACTGCACAATAAATGTTGAAGAAAAAATAAAGCTGCCATAGTACTGGTTCTTCTGTGTGTCCCCACATATAATAAAAGCCCAGCTTAAATTCACTTAAAGGAAACTCAATAAAAAACACTACATATCAAACAAACAAAGATATTGTATTAAGTTGCTGTGAGCTGCACATTTGAATAAAGAGATACAGAGCTTTAATATTCATTAATTCATTCATTCATTCATTTATTAACATCATTGTTGAAACAGCCATTTACAGTAAAATAGTTTAATTTATTTCCTTAATAACAAGTTTAGCAGTGGAATATTTCTGTACTTTAATTAGAGTTTTTTTGGACTGCTAAACGACAGTGGTCACAACTGAAGCCACATGTGCAAAACTCTAACTACAGTCTGCATTACCAACAGTCACCTGAGCTCAACAGTTCACATAGTGCAAAACTCATTCACAGCAACACAACTCTTCACACACGTCTCAGAGCAGGATCAGTGCAGCGAGACACTATGACCAATCCTCATGGAGACAACACACACTGTCACTCATCTTTACAGTTTCAATAATGTCAGTGACTTCACACTAATCAATATAAGGTAAGTGAAATTCTTTCACATGACATTTTAATTTTATGATATACCAGTTTTTAGGTAAACAAGAAAGAAGGAAAATCTGCAGTTTGCTTCAATATATTATTTTCGTTTTGTCTGAAATGCACCAGGCTGAAATCCATTCTGTTTTGAATGTGTTGTTATGTACAGTTTTTCTCAATTGCTAAAACACTAAACCCTATTGTCTGAACCAAATTCTCAGTTGCCTGAACCCAGTGATTGAATCAATCACTCTTTGGCAAAACCATAAGCACTTTTCACCTGTTTAGAAACAACTTGCCAACACATTTTCATTGTGATGCACCCGTGCTGCATAATTGTGAGCACAGGTGTCAAAAGTCAAACACAATTAAAGCACAGTTGTCACCACTTGAACACAACAACTCAAAATGTATCACACTTGTGGCTAATGATGTGAGGAACATATAAGCCAGTTCAGAGAGCACTGGTTTGTGAGGCCCTACAATGGATAGAAATCTGAGAGGAAGAGTTCGTGTGAGAGGAGGTGAGGTGGTCAAGACAAAGAACAGTAATATCTGATGAAATAGAGCTACTGTGATTGACCATGTTCTTGTCCATGATATGAGCATGAGGGAGGCTGGACAAAGGGTACAACCAAACATCAGTAGATTCACTGTGTCCACCATAATCCAAAGATGTAGAGAAGAGAACAGTAATTACCTTTTTTGACATTATAGTACAGTATGTAAATGGTGACGGCAATTACTGTATGACATACTATATACTGTACCACAGTATACTGTAAGTAAATATATGTTTCAGTACATCACTGTACCAATGTACTGTAATATTGTAATGGAGGGTTGGTCTAACTGTTTGTAGGCCTAGTATTCCATGTATATTTTTTGTAACTCCATGTTCTCTTTTGTAGAATTGAAAACTGCCACATGGGGGTGGGAGGACAGGTATTTTCTCCCCACCAAGAGACCCTAATTGTTGATATGGTCCGGAGAACAATGCCATTAAACTGAGTGAAATTCAGCAGAAGATCATTGAGGACCATGTACATTTTGAGGGTATCAACAGTGTCAGCCTCTCTACTGTTGATCGTGTCCTCTAGCTAACAGACTCAATCAAGGTTGTATCAATCCTTTTGTCAATCACCCCTTTCCTAAACCCCATTGAGGAATTATTCTCCTCATGGCGGTGGAAGGTATATGAACGCCAACCTTACACCAGGGTAAATCTCCTACAAGCCATGGACTTGCCTGTGGTGACATAGGTGGGTGTGGCAAGTGCCGCCTGGATATGGCATGCCAGGGTTTTTCCCCTTGCTGGCCAGACAAAATGTGGCCGGGTGATGTGGATGAAGTCCTGTGGCCTGACCCAGTACGGAGACATGATGCTGTGGCTGAGTAATGCACTTATTTGTATATTTTTTACTTTATTTTTACATGGGCTTACTGTACACAAGTGGCAAACACATAAGATTTCTGTTTGTTTTACAAGTGCTAGCTGTAAATGCACAAGATTTCTGTTTTGTCTTTTTGTAAAGTGCTAAATGCAACATGCATTTAGCCTACAGTGAACAATAAACATTTATTTCTCCAGCTTCATGTCCTGAGCATTGTGTTTTCTATTTTTCTACGTAGTGTTTTTAATTTTGATTGACTCGGGCACGATTTGACAACATAGTTCAGTTTTGAGCACAGATTGAACAGTTTTGAGGTGAAAGTTTGGTTTGCAAGAAGAGTCTGAGGTTTTGTGAATGTAGCTTGAAAATTGGGTTTGTGTTCACAGTTTAGAGAAAAGGAGAGTAGCTTTCAAGAAATGTGTCTTAGCAATCGAGAAAACTGTAACACCATGTTGCCTCCGGTCACTAACTGGTAATTTTGTTGCTGACACATGTTCCCAGCCTCTGAAGTGTTTGTTTAAGTTACCTGCTTTGATTAAACCACACTACTTCCTCATGTTTGTGGGTTCAAGTCAGTGGAATTTCTTCATGTTCTGGCTTGAATACTGATGAGCAGCTCTTTTTAATTATTGTACATTATGTGAGACCCACCCCACCCACCCACACACACACACACACACACACACACACACACACACACACACACACACACACACACACACACACACACACACACACACACACAACACACACACGCAGACACACACACACACACACACACACACACACACACACACACACACACACACACACACACACTGGTAATTTTGTTGCTGTGCACACATGTTCCCACCCTCAGAAGGGTTTGTTTCAGTTTCACCTGCTTTGATTAAACAAGATAAAATTGTTCTTGGCAGGACTATGAGGAAAATGTATAGATCAAGGAGAGAAAGACATTTTTTTTTTTTTATTAAACCACATTTGTTTGTGTGCTCAAGTCAGTGGAATGTCTTCAGGTTCTGGCTTGAAAGCTGATGACACATAAAATAAACCGTTGGTTTGTTGTTGTGCAATGGAAACAAAGCATTAGCATTAATATTGTGTTTTTGCATTTGCCGGTTGGAAAAAAGGCATCGGTTTTAATCAATCTCAAGTTTTAAAATGTAAAGCTCTATAAAGAATAATGCTATTACATGTTTATTTGTCTGCATGCATCTGAACACCATGTGGTGTGCACACAGAGTAGTAATTGAATAGTCCCTTACATGTGGAGATGGGGTTAATTATAAAGGTTAGGTATACTGTATTGTTTCTTAGGGTGAAATGCACTTTTATTATAATGACTTCCACTCCTGACTCTACATAACTAAATATAACTATAAATTGAGGACCCTCTGTAATAAAGTATGTATTTCCTTTTCATTTTTGTGTGTTTTTTTTCTTGGTTTCATAAGTACTTATATTATGTTGTTTCTATGCAATACCGAAATATAAATTTCTGAGTTGGAATGTTAAACGGTTGGGGAGTTCTGCAAAAAAAGAGGAAAGTCTTGTTGCACCTTGAAGGAAATAAAATAAACATAACTTATTTACAAGAGACTCACCTCATATCTTCTTCTCATGATCATCTTAACTCTAGGTGGTTTGGGAAAGTGTATTATTCGTCATTTACATCTAATTCGAGAGGGGTGGCTATTCTTATTTGTAAAAATATACCTTTCTCCCTAGAAGAAATTAAATCGGATCCATGTGGTAGATATATATTTGTTAGAGGTTTTTTAGTCCATGAAGAGGTTATTCTACTGAATTCATATAGTCCTAATTATGATGATCCTAAATGTATTAATGATCTTTATATTATGTTACTCCATTATGATATTCCAATATTTTGAGGTGGAGATTTTAATTGTGTACTGGATGCAAAATTGGATAGATCATCTCAAAATAAATATGTATTATCTAATATGTCAAGAGCTTTGGTAAATAATACACGAAATGTAGGACTCTATGAAGCATGGAGAACGCTTCAACCAGAGAAGAAAGTGTTCTCTTTCTAATCCCATGTGCATGATTCATATTCACGTTTAGATTTTTTATTTATCCCACCTGATTATATTTCAAAATTATAAACTGTTCTTACTATGCTAGGATTCATTCAGACCACTCTGCTTTGATTTGTGAATTAGAATTTGGAAAGCATCAAACCTCAAGCCATGGTTACTCTTAAAAGAGGAATTTACATCGTATATGAATGCGTATTTGGAAATGTTCATTGAGGCACATCAAAATAGCTCAGAGTGTCCATTGATAATATGGGACATGCTTAAGGCCTATATAAGAGGGTGTGTGATATACTTTACATCATCATTTAAAAAGAAAACAAAAAATGAGTTGTAATGTATTGAAAAGGATATAATTAATTTGGAGAAGGAACACTATGTAAGTAATGACTCCAATATTGTATTGCTGATAGATGAACTTAAGTTGAAGTATAATTCTATTAATACTCATGCAAAATCCAAATTATCCTATGTAGAACAGGGTGAAATGGCAGGCAAACTATTAACGAGGCAGATCAAAAAAAGAGTCGGAAGATAGAACAATTCTTAAAATCAAAAAACAAGATGGCGGCATTACCATGGACCCTCTTCAGATCAATGATGCTTTTAAATCATATAGTCACTATATATCACTATAGTGAACTATATACATCTACTTCACAGTGTGACCTGGGCAGATGCAGATCTTTTTTGGAGAAAACTTTATTACCTACCTTAACACAAGAAGATTATTATTAGATGGGGATGTGTCTTTAGAGGAGCTGCAGACTGCCATGGCCACACTTAAAAGTGGTAAAGCTCCGGGTTTGGATGGACTGCCAATTGAGTTTTATAGACATTTTTCAAGTTATTTAATGCCCCTGTTTCTTGCTGTGATTGATGTTTGTTTTAGTAAAGGTCACTTCCCGCTGTCCTTATACCTGGCCTCCATAACCTTACTCCTAAAAAAGGGTAAGGATCCTCTTCAATGTTCTTCAATAAGCCAATCTCAATTCTAAATGTTGACTACAAAATTATTGCCAAATTTCTAGCACTGCGCCTTGAAAAAGTTTTACCTAGTCTTATTCATTTAGATCAGACAGGTTTTGTTCCTGGTCGTACTTCTATTGATAATTTACGCAGGTACTTTGATATTCTTTATCATACTAACGATATAAATTCTCCAAATGTAATACTCTCTGTCGATGCGGAGAAAGCATTTGACAGGGTTGAATGGGATTATCTTAAATCTGTTCTCAGAAGATTTAATTTTGGTCCTAAATTCTGCCATTGGATACATATTTTGTACAGTGCCCCTATGGCGGTGGTTAAAACTAATGCTAACTACTCTAAACCCTTTGTACTTTCAAGAGGCCGAGACAGGGTTGCCCACTGTCACCTGCATTGTTTGCTATTGTTATCGAACCTTTAGCTGCATCAATTAGAGCTCATGATCATATCAAAGGTGTGGAAATTGGGATGGAGGAGCACCTCATATCTTTGTATGCAGACAATATTTTGTTGTATATTCATGACCCAGGGAATTCAATTCCATTTTTTTTTATTATTGTTTGAAAGCTTTGGAAAGTTATCAGGCTGCAAAGTTAAAACTGAGATAATGCCAATTTCCAATTTTTATCAATTAAATTGGAATTAGTCTAAACAGTTTATTAAATACTTGGGTTTGTTCATTCCTAGAAGAATGGAAGATACATTTAGTTTGAATTACAGACTATTTAAGACAAAAGCGGGAACAAGACCTCTTTCTGCCTAGCTCTACGCCCCCCACTCGAAAGCACAGCAGCCAGACCTAAAGACAGAATGAGAATGGATGACGTGTGGAAGTCGAATATACAAAACATTCAGCGTTCACCGAGAGGTGAAACGCTTGTCAATGTCCAGCACATACTTGAATCAAGATCGCCTTAGTGTCTATATTTAAAGTGTCATCCTCCACCAATACACAGGACCACATGGAGGCGTATTGGCAATTGGGAGAGTCAGGACTTTTCCCCGCCCGTGCTGGTCAAACTGTGCAGTCTCTGCTCAACCCGTGTGGCGGGCCGCAACAACCTCTTATTTCAGTAACATCTAATAGTGGAAAGCCAAAAAAGAAAAGGAAAAGGTGGCGCTGTGATGGTCAGACTCAAAAGTAAAAAAAGGATTGTGTTGCTGTGCTGTGTGTTGTTCATTCATTCACCATCCGAACATTCATCTCCCCTCTTCTCAACAAGATTCGGAATTCTATTCTCACAATTATCCGGCGTCGATGTGACTGCCCCGAGTCTTCTTGAATGATCGTCTAAACACATCCAGACACATCCACGAGAATAGCTAACCAATCGTTGGTAACTAGGTGGAACAAGGGAGAGAATATCATTGCAGTATTGAATAATTGGAGCCCAGACGCAATTTTGTAATTTTCTAAATTTCTGATCCTCTGAATAAAAACGGAAAATAGGAAAAACAGGTTGAAGATCCAACTTTTTAATTTGTCAAGGCGGAAAATAATTAAAAATCCGGTCACTAAGGCTACGTTGACACCGCAAGTCTTAATGCCTAATTCTGATTTTTTGCTCAGATCCGATTTTTATGTGGCTGTTCACATCACCTTTTAAAATGTGGCCTATATCAGATTTCAGTGTGAACTGTTTGCGGTTTTGAAATGACCCGCATACAAAAGCAGGGTTCGAAATGAGGGTGTGTGTGGGGGTCCCGGACCCCCATAAGAATTTATTTTAGATTTTGGGGGTTCCCCGACAAATATTTTTAACATTAAAAATGATTGTGAAAATTATAGGTCTTTAGTGACGTTTTATATTTATAACAATAATTAATGTATTTCCTAGCGCGATTGGGCAGCAATCAGGGCAGCTAATAGCATCACAGATTGTTGTTGTGGTCCTCCGGCGCATACAGTACAGTAAATGACGCAGACACGTATGTTTATTGTTGAACGCGGCAAAAACGAAGCCTCACAAAGACTGAAATCCCTAATGAAAATCCTGTAAGTGCTTCGATTATGTTTATATCTCCATAATAATTGCTTATTATAGTAAAATATTTGGAGTTGGTGTTCCTATATCAAAAGTTGCATTAACTAACTTAGATACCCAGTGTAACGTAATGATTAGAAGAGTGCGTTTGTCAACGTTTCTTGCTAGCTGTATGTGTATGAAGCATAGGTATGAAGCCAAATAATCTGCCAGCTAACAGCAGACATATAGCAGTTAGACTAGTTATTCAAAGCTAGCATAACAACCTAATTGTCCAGTCAGTGATTTTGAATAATGTGGTAACTATTGGATTATTGTCATTTTAATGGCTTTCAGTCATGTTAGAATATCTTTCTTTTTTTTTTTTTTTTTTTTTTTAAACCTGTCCCTAAAGATTTTAATTCAGGTTATAGATTGACTACTTTAAAACAAAGTAAACCATCTAATGTAGGTACAGTTTTTATAGACATCATTATTATTCAATCCAGCTGGCTAGTTGTTTTACAAATTCCATTAACATAAGGGATGAGAAATGCCATTTGTATTTGATCAAACCCTTTGAAGGTGCATGGTGCTGCCATAATGAGTACACCTGGTGGATTTAGGTAACTTAGTTAACTTCCTTGCTCAAGGAAAGAATTACCTGTTATCCACTTTGTCATGTCAGGGATTTATATAAGGTGCTGTAACTTTGTTGCTCCAGAATTAGAGGGTTACCTGTTAGATTATAGCCAATCCACTTCTCCAGACACCACTACAATACTGGGACTAGCCCAAACCATGAAAAACATCCCAAGACCATTATCCCACCTTCAAAATATGTCAATATAATTTTCCCCCAGCATATAGTGTAGCAAGGTAGTCTTCTGTATATTTTATAATTACATTTTAGGGGACCCCCCAAGAGTCCTAAGTCATTCCAACCCTGCGCTAAAAGACCAATAACAATGACATCAGACGGAGCACGCTGTTGCACTAAAGTTAGGGAGGTTATGGGGAAGTCAGCATTTTCACTTTTATTTCAAAACATTTGTGTAGGCCTAATGGCAGCCATAGCATTAATGAGCAGGTGCTGAGGAGGAGAAGAATGAAGAGAAAGAGAGAAAATTGGCTATTTTGGCCTTTTGTGGGGTTATGGCTGCAAATTCACTACAGAGGTCTGTGTGACCGGACCACCGATTTGCACGTCAGGACCGCTACGGGCCTCCACTAGAGTTTCCTCCGGCTTCGGCCTCGGCACGCTCACACTCCACCTCCCCGACGGTGCGAGCGCAGACGGGCCAGTGGTGCGCCCGACCCGAGGGACCGGGATCCCACCTCAGCCGGGCCGGGGGCGTCCCTCACTTTCATTGCGCCACGGGGCGACCCTCTGACTCGCGAGCGCGTTAAACTCCTTTGTCCATGTTTCAAGACAGATCGGGTGAGTTGCCGACATCGCCTTTTTATGTGAGCCGATCCCCACCCTGGCGACGCGGTTGGGGCACACAGAGGACAGTCCGCCCAGGTTGTCAGCTGCACCGGGAGCAGGCGGCCCCGCCCCTCCCCGCGGGGAGAGAGGGCGAAGCGAGGGTTATTAAGGTAAAAGTCGAATCAAATCCGCCTCGGTTGTTCACACTGCGGCCGGATTGAAAAAAATCTGATCTGGGTCGGATTCAGGACCACATATGGAAGTGGCCTGAATCTGATTTGAAAAAATCAGATCTGGGCTAGATTTGAGTGTTCACACTACTTCTGAAGAAGCCTGACCTGGTCACTTGACCCCAAAAAAAATCGGATTTGGGGCCACATTTGCCTGCAGTCTCAACGTAACTGGTCATTTTGCTGCTGTACACACATGTTCCCACCCTCAGAAGTGAACTGGTTTGATCAGTTCTGTGGAACTCACACCTTCTCAGTAACATACACACACACACACACACACACACACACACACACACACACACACACACACACACACACACACACACACACTTGTGTGTCAAGTCAGTGGAATTTCTTCATGTTCTGGCTTTAAAACTGATGATAGGTGCCCTGGTGACTCAACCTGGTTGAGCATTTCTCTACAAATGCAGAAAGTGAAACCCTGAAGTTCAGCGACGGCTGGGAGAGACTAGCCAGTAATCTGAACCGGTAGAAAGGAAAATGAATGTACGACTGGGTGAAGAGAGAGAAGAAAACCTACATCTGTGATGTCAGAGCCAGTCATTCTTACGGATCAGACCATGACTACTTAATGGCAGGTTATATCCGTGTGGATGAAGAGACTAACAGAGGTGCAGGAGGAGCCCCTGTCTTCATCTGGTACCGTCAGACCACTGACCCCAAATGTGCACTCACTGATCTGAAAATCTCCACCAATGATCTTGAGTATCAGTCCCTTCAGCAGCAAGGTTACACTTTAGTGAGTGTTACCGTCAACGAGGGGACCGGAGGTAACAAGATGTAGCTGTGGCACAAGAAAGATTACGTCACCAAGCTCATTAAGGCCATCACCCTGCTTCTCAACACAGATGCTGTTAAAGAGTATAAGAGTGCTGGTATCACAGTTATCGAAAAAATCTCCGTCAAAGGCTGAGAAAGCCTTCATCATGATAGCAGAGCTAAGAATTACCAACACTCACTGAAGTGGAAAGCAAAGTCCAATAATGTTGTCAAATCATTTTGGTGAAAGCCTCTTTAATTGTTTTCAATATAGAATACAACGTGATTATAATACAGTAACACAACTGGTTATATCAAAGTAATAATTGTATATGGGTTCCACTGTTAAACTTGTTAATGAAATTAAATCAAACCATATCAAATCAAATGGCTGTTGTAACAATGATGTTAATGATTGAGTATTTAAGCTCTGTATCACTTTATTCTGAACATTTCCTGCTCTTCAATAAAGACAACTGTGTATGTGAAGTGTGTTTTCTTCAGACTCTACACAATAAAACTTAACTTTAAGTGAGTAAGAGTATGTTCTCTATCATATTGAGACTACCTCTCTAGAGATAGTTCTTCACTCAGAGAACCAAGATTACAACGTCCCGAGCTATCTCTATTCCCACACTGTTATTATGCTTATAAATCAGGGATATTTATCAACTGCAAAAGATTTTAGTATTTAAGAGAGCTCAGGAGGTTATCAAGTTGATTAAGAGCGGATCCTAAATGAATGCAGTACAGTAACAGGTAAGCAAACTTCTGAGACACGTTTGTACAAACTATTCAAAAACACAATACAGTATTAATGCTTATGCTTCATTTCCATTGCACAACAACAAACAAAAAGTTTATATTATGTATCATTGGTTTCGGAGCCAGACTGTGAAGAAAGTTTACTGACTTCACACAAACATGAGGAAATGGTGTGGATCAAGAAAATAAAAGCAAAAGCAAAATTACCAGTCGGTGAGTGTTAACCTCAACGAGGGGACCCAGGAAGACTCAAGTTGGTTAAGATTAGATCCCAGATGAGCGCCTTACAGTAACGCAGCAAATACCTTCTGAGACAGGTTTGTACAAACTTTCACTGGTCAAGATGATAACACGTTAGCTGAGCGTTCTTTAGTCAAAACATTTTATAGTTTTAACATTATGTACAGGAGGCATTTAAAAACATGCTTTCTATAGATTTAGAGAGTACAGAGCCTGGAATGGTGCATTTAACAATAAAGAAACGATACAAAATACTTAACCTTTATAATTTACCACATCTCCACATGTAAGGGACTAATACGTCAACCAGTACGTTTGGTTACAATGTAACCTTGGTTCTCTGAGTGAAGAGGCTATCTCTCCACACAGTTACATATTCAATATGTACGGGGGACTGACCCACCAGGGGAAGTTGACGTGAATATCACTTTAAGACCCATCACTACGTATCCCATGCCAGGGCATAAAAGGCCCAGCTGTGCATGGGTTCACTGATTAAAACGGATTGGAATGGTATTTGAGTGGCCTTGCCCTGGAGAGATAGGCTCTTCACTCATAGAACCAAGGTCACAATGTAACCGAACGTTCTCTATCATTCTCCACAGTTACATATTCCATATTGGGGACACTTTAAAGCTACAGTGCATAGTTTCTTTCTCCCCCATGAGGAATTCTAAGTAATGACAACATAATTGTCTTCACTCATGTTTCTGCGTGTGCGAAAGTGGCAGGACGACACAATCTTCCGAAGAGTCATACTGAGAAATACAGAGAGAGAGTTGTATGGAGCTGATAGTCTTATTTATTACTGAAATACTATTTGTAGCAACTCATTTAGCAATTGCTTAAATATAATGGATGTTCATTAATATCAAAAGGTTATGCACTAAAGCTTTGAGACACCCTGCAAGGAGACAAAGCAAATCAAGCTCCCCTATACTCCCCAAGATTCTCCACCCTGGTATTTGAATAAAACAGCTCTGCCACCAGAGTGCTGAAACAGTGTGTTCCAAACAGAAAATAACCCTTTTTCTCTATTTTTGTTCTCCTTCTATCCTTTTACCGTTATATGCTATATACTAATTTGTAAATACACCCGATGCTTTGGCACCAGTTGCAGCCTTCAGCATGGCAAACCCCGCAAAGTTTAATGCGAAAGGATAGAGGCACTCAGAGGGCCTCCCTTCTGCAAGGCCGACTGACGAGAGTACTGCCATCTCCCTGGCCCAGCCCAACAGTCAGCAGTGGTGGAGACAAGCAAAGGTCAGCAAGGCTGGAGGGAAGCAACAGGTCAGCTGGACTGGAGGCAGACAACAGGGCAGCATTGCTGTGGGCTGGCAACAGGTCAGCTGCAGACACCAGGGACTGCTGAGGTAAGGGAGCTGGGGAAACCAGGGACCGCAGTTTTTCAAAGGGCTGTTGCAGGGGACACCTGTGGCTCAATAGACAACTGAAGCCTAGGAGCTTGAGAACTGGGGATGGTAAAAGTCCAGGTTCAGCAGCAAAACCAGGGAGCTGCTCAGGCTTGACAGCAGGGTAAGGGGTCTGCAGCAGTTCACTGGGGGATGGCGGCTGCTGTAGTGGAGTACTGGATCTCTGGTCAGCAGCGAAGACTCCGGAGCCCAGGTCAGCAGCGAAGACTTTGAAACACTGGACAGCAGCAAAGTCTTTGGCGCGCTGGACAGCAGCAGAGTCTCTATTGAGCAGGGTAGTAGAGGATGAAGGAGAGGCGGAGGCTGAAGGAGTGGCGGAGGCTGCGCATGGCGCATTACCGCTTCCCCTTTTAGAGCCTCCACAGGTCCAAGGAAAGATGGTGAGGTCAGTTAACTGGCCAGGTTGCAGTAGGACAGACAGACGAGAGCTCAGGTTGGCTGCTAACTGATGTACCAGCCATCTGGCTAGTAGAACGGAGGCTGGCTGCCTTGGCCTTCTCAGTCTCTTAGCAAAATCTAGCAAAATATTCTAACAGTGAAATAAAAGTGTCTGGTTCTCTTCCATGTGTGATCCTCATTTAATCTTATAAGCAGGCTAAGGGGCAGGCAGGCGGGCAGGCGGGCAGACAGGGTAGCAGACAGGTAACTGGCAACAAAAGTGAGTACACCCGTAAGTGAAAATCTCCAAATTGGTCCCAATTAACCATTTTCCAAGGTGAGGTGACATGTGAGTCGTTAGTGTTACAAAGTCTCAGGTGTGAATGGGGAGCAGGTGTGTTAAATTTGGTGTTACACTCTTGCATACTGGTCACTGGAAGTTCAACATGGCACCTCATGGCAAAGAACTCTCTGAGGATCTCAAAATGTTTGCTCTACATAAAGATGCCCTAGGCTATAGGAAGATTGCCAACACCCTGAAACTGAGCTGCAGCACGGTGGCCAAGACCATACAGCGGTTTAACAGGACAGGTTCCACCCAGAACAGGCCTCGCCATGGTCGAACAAAGAAGTTGAGTGTGGGTGCTCAGCGTCATATCCAGAGGTCGTCTTTGGGAAATAGACGACGGAAGTGCCGCTAGCATTGCGTAGCGGTAGGGTGGGGGCGCCTGTCAGCTGCTCAGACCATACGCTGCACACTGCATGAAATTGGTCTACATGGCTGTCGTCCCAGAAGGAAGCCTCTTCTAAAGATGATGCACAAGAAAGCCCGCAACAGTTTGCTGAAGACAAGCACACTAAGGACATGGATTACTGGAACCATGCCCTGTGGTCTGACGAGACCAAGATAAAGTTATTTGGTTCAGATGGTGTCAGCGCGGTGTGGCGGCAACCAGATGAGGAGTACAAAGACAAGTGTGTCTTGCCTACAGTCAAGCATGGTGGTGTGCATGGTCATGGTCGGCTGCATGAGTGCTGCTGGCACTGGGGAGCTACAGTTCATTGAGGGAACCATGAATGCCAAAATGTACTGTGACATATGATACCCTCCCCTTGACTGGGCCGCAGGGCAGTATTCCAACATTATAACGACCCCAAACACACCTCCAAGACGACCACTGCCTTGATAGAGAAGCTGAGGTTAAAGGCGATGGACTGGCCAAGCATATCTGTTTCAGACCCAAACCCTATTGAGCATCTGTGGGGCATCCTCAAACGAAAGGTGGAGGAGTGCAAGGTCTCTAACATCCACCAGCCCTGTGATGTCGTCATGGAGGAGTGGAAGAAGATTCTAGTGGCAACCTGTGAAGCTCTGGTGAACTCCATGCCCAAGAGGGTTAAGGCAGTGCTGGAAAATAATGGTGGCCACACAAAATATTAACTCTTTAGGCCCAATTTGGACATTTTCACTAGGGGTGTACTAATTTTTTGTTGCCAGCGGTTTAGACATTAATGGCTGTGTGTTGAGTTATTTTGAGGGGACACCATATTTACACTGTTATACAAGTATACTCTTAATACTTTACATTGTAGCAAAGTGTAATTTCTTCAGTGTTGTCCCATTAAAAGATATAATGAAATATTTACTAAAATGAGAGGGTGTAATCACTTTTGTGAGATACTGTATATCACATTAATAACAGATAAGCAATAAAACTTGGGGTGTGGCAGTGGCAGGTCTGTGACGGAGGAAGGAGCCTGGTAATGGAGGGCTTTGTGGGTGAGGAGGAGGACTTCAAACTGGTGCGTGGGAAACAGGGAGCCAGTGGAGGTTCTAAGACAGTGATGTGATCACGAACGGGTGTGGGGAGGAGACGGGCAGCAGAGTTTTGGATGTATTGGTTTATTTAATTTGCAGGTGAACCACACTTGCTGTTGCAGTAGTCAATTCCGAAGTGATGGGCGTGCATCAAAGTTTCGCAGCAGAGAAAGTGAGTGATGGGTGGAGACGGTTATGTTTTGAGGTGAAAGAAGGCAGTTCTGGTTATTTGGTTGACGTGTAATGGGGTTGCTGTCAAAGATGACTCAGAGGTTACGGATGTGTGGGGATGGAGACAGGGTGGAGTTGTTGACAGTGAGACCGGGTTATGGATGTTCTCCGTAAAGGATTTGGGGCGATGAGCATCAGGTCAGATTTATTGTAGTTGAGTTGGAGGAAGTTGGTTTGCATCCAGGTTTGAATATCGGTGTAGGCTGTTGGTCAGGGTGGAAGATATAAGGAGGCAGCGTGAAGGTTAAATAAATTAAAACGGATAGAACAAAAGGTGTCCAGAAGCAACCAGGTAAAAAAACTGGGCAAAAGGAATATCCATACAAAAATCGAATACGGATAACTAAAAACACTAGGAATGGAACTTCACTGGGAGAGACACAGGAAAACCCTCACATACAATCGCACAACAGACAAAGAAAGCACTGAGACTAAATACAAAATGTAATGAGAGTAGTGATGAGGGACAGGAGACAAGAGGGCTGATTAACAGGTGAGCTACATCAGCTAGAGTTTAGATTATCTGCCGAGCCGGGTTAGGGTTAGGTTTGGGTTAAAACGCAGCTCCCAGGATGGGCACAGGCACAAGGGGACCAACATATGTGTCGGCTTTGTCGAGTGCATTAAGTGCAACAAGCTGTTCGCCTTGACAGCAAATAAAACGGGGACTTGGATGATGAGACACACGAGCAGGCTTTTCAGGCAGAAAAGATGATAGTCAGCCTTTAGTGTCGTCTTTTGTTACTTCCCAAGCATAGGCTACCCCTGAGGGCGGGGCAAGCCCTCACAGAGAAATGCATTGAGTTTTTTTTTCGTTTCTTCATTCGATCCATTTGCGATCCATTCCATTCTGAATAAACAAACAGCGCAGTTTACATGCTTCGTCTTGTTGCATTATTCATTAACATCATTTTTTGGCCCCAATCTAAGCTCTAACTTCAGGACAGGACCGACATCACAAAATACACAAGGCAGGAAGTAAAACAAGACATAACAATGAAGAAACAACACTACGAAATAAAACCAGAAACCAAGGCATATAAAAAAAACAAGGATAGAACCGGGAAACCAAACGGGAACACTGAGTAAAAGAGCCATGAACAAGGAATGACAATACAGCAAAAACAGAAAACGGTGAACAAACAGGGAATTAATTATTCAAAATCAAACAGAAAAAACACAAATGAAACCACAACCCTAACATATCATTGGTCATGATGAATAACACATTAGCTGATCAATATGTAGAATTCAGAATTCATGTCTATTATTTGAAACAAATTTTGTGTTATTTCCTTACACTTCTTTATTTTATTTAATCTACAAACCGTCTGACTGTCAACGCATTTGTCTGGTTTGACAACTTATTTAAAAAAAAAAAAACACACATTCGTTGGATAATGACTCCTCACAAGTTGTGATTGCACAATAAGCCCTAGCATCTCTCTATATAAAGGCAGCTGACTTGTGGTGAGTACAACAGAATTCAGCAGACCAGTTGACTTCTTCCTGCTGAACATTCACCGTCAGCAGACACGTAAGTCTTCAAGAACTTATAGCTTTCTTTGGACCATATATTTTTCTATTTCAGATCTCAATCAATTATATTCAGTGTACGCAGTGTCGATGGGTGCCACATGTACATTTAAAATATAATTTTAGCTGTCGTTATAATAATCCATATTTGACGTGATATATAATTTGTCTCAGGATTATATTGAGCTCATCTGAAAAAGCACAGTCATGCTGCTAACTTGTCAAAATGTGTTAACTCATGATTTGTCTTTCTCTGATGCAGTTACCCACAATGGCCTACATCTCACAACTTGATGTGTCGCTTAATGAAGCTGAGATGAACCAGCTCAAATCACAAGGCTTCAAGAAAATCGATGTTAATCTGAACCAAGGAGCAGGAGGAAATGACATCTATCTTTGGTACAAAAATGGGTCAGTACCAATCACTAAGCTTCAAGCTACATACAGCCATGAAATGGCTGCTGGATTTGACAAAGCAGGGTACAAAAAGATCCCTAAAGATCTCAATGCTGGAGAAGTAGGTGACTCCATCTACCTTTGGTACTTCAGCGGGTCCGGAGAGTATGATACTCCTATAGTAGAGATTGATGTCAGTACAGATGCTGAGAGAGAAGCCCTGAAGTTCAGCACAGGCTGGGAGACTCTGGCCTGTGATCTAAACCGCAACGCTGGAGGGAAATGGATCTATGTCTGGGTGAAGAGAGAGAAACAAACCTTCATCTGTGATGTCAGTGCCACTAATAACTTCAGCTCAAACGATGACTACTTAACGGCAGGTTACATCCGTTTGGATGAAGATACTAACAGAGGTGCAGTAGGATGCTATGTCTTCATCTGGTACCGCCAGACCCCCGACCCCAGGCGTGCGCTCACTGATCTGCAAATCTCCACCAATGATAAAGAGTATCAGTCCTTTAAGCAGCAAGGTTACACTCGAGTGGTTGTTAACCTCAACAAGGGGACCGGAGGTAACAAGGTGTACCTGTGGTACAAGAAGGGAGACAAGCCAATTAAGACAACCACCCTGCTTATCAACCCAGCTGCTGTTCCAATGTATAAGAAGGCTGGTGCCACTGTTATAGAAAAAAATCTCAACACAGGCACTAAAGGCCAAATTAAGTACCTGTGTTTCCATCAGTGAAAGGCTGAGAAATCCTTCTTCATTGAAGCAGAGCTGAGCATTCCCAACACTCACTGAAGTGGAAAGCAAAGATCATAAATGTTGTTAAATCATTCTGGTGATGGGCTCTTTCTTCTGCTTTTCTTCAATATAGAAAACATTGTGATTAATTATGTTACAGTAACACAACTGGTAATATCAGAAAGTAATAATGGTAAATGTCTCATACTCTTAGACTGTTAATATGACTAATGTTTCCAGTCTGTGTTCTACTGTTAAACTTGCTGTTAATAATGATGTTAGTGATTGAGTATTAAAGCTTTGTATCACTTTATTCTGAACATTTCCTGTTTTTCAATAAAGACAACTTTCCTTGCAAAGTGAGTTTGCTTCAGACTCTTCACAATAGAAACTTCACTTTTAGTGAGTGACAGTACTTCATCATCTTATCCCCATCACTGTTATCATGCTGACAAATCAGGGCCCATGTTTATCAAATAGTGACACGTTGCTCTTCAAAAGAGCTCAGGAGGTGTCGAGTTGGTTAAGAGTAAATCCTAGATGAGCGCAGTACAGTAACAGGTGAGCAAACTTCTCAGAAATGTTTGTACAATACAAACAATCATTGGTCACGACGAATAAGACATTAGCTGAGCATTCTTTAGTCAAGAAATTTTATCTTAATGAACAGGAAGCATTTTAAAAAGCATGCTTCCTATATTAAGATTTAGAGACTTCAGAGTCTATATCTTTATAATAAATATACATTTTACCCCATTTTAATGAAAGTTTATAAGGGGCTATTTGAGTTCTACTCTGTGTGCACACCAGATGTGCGCATCATTCTTTGTAGAGCTTATCGGGAAGGTATGAGGACGGAAAACGCTCCTACATGGTCAAATGGTTTGTTGGATATTAGGGATTTCTCACATATATAATGATTTTTGAATGACGAGCTCTTGCTGCTATCAGGGAAGTGTCACAAATGTGAAAAAGGTCAATGCATTGCAATGTATTAATGTATACAGTATAATCATGATGAACAGGGTTTCTTCTCCTTCCATACTAATAGCTCAATAACCCTTAGTGCTTTGTAAATAACTGCATTAACATCACATTTAACTTAACTGGTAGAGGCCTAAAAAATGACCATGTTGTAATGCTGTGTTAATAATTTTAACCACAAGAAATGCAGCCAGCAAAGACTTGAATATTAGTGTAATAAAAATCAGTTTCTGCCACGTTTAAGTAAATTCTTCACAATAAAAACTCCCGTGTTATTTTGTTAGTTAAATGCTTTTGTTTGAGCAAAATCAGAAAATGTTGGGTCTTCATCAGCAGGATTGAACATTATCCTTTAAGCGAACATGAAAAGTAAAATAAAGGAGATATGATATAGAAAGTAAAAACAACAGAGATTCAGTTACAGATGTACTGAGAGATAACCACATTGAGGCTGTTTTTCTCTCCTGTACAGGTCCTGGCGCCTGTCAGTTGACATTCTTTTGGCACACAGACAGACTGTGGGCAGCCCTTTTTCATTAGTTTCTAATGTATCATTTATGTGAGAGTAACAACTGACATTTATAAACACACCACAGCCACACACGCATGCACGCACGCACGCACACACACACACACACACCTCTTGCAGCCCTCTGGTAGTCACATGGCTCCATAATCAACCCAGTCTCATGGCAGTTCGTGATATGGTAATTGAATCTATTGATTCGTGGACAGGACACGATAATGCCTTTATTTTCGTGTGGTGATAACAAATTTTAAAGCAATGTATTTCAATGGGAAGCATATTTCGTGATCACCGAACAATTATGGTAGTGAGTAGTATTGATAAGGCGAAAATCTGGGCAGGGAGGTTGGTCGGGGTGGTGGATGGGTCAAATCACACTGGACTTTCACCTCGGAGACTGGGGTTCGCGTCCCGCGTGTTGCAGTTCCTTTCCACGTTATTTCTCTTCCTAACCACAACCGTCCCGTTGTTGTGGGCGGCGTGTTGCGTTTCGTTTCCCCGTTGTCGTGTGCCCCTGCGCACGGGGATCGCGTCCCGCGGTTAGCGGGCCCGTCCCGTTTGGCGGTTGTGGCCGGCGTGTGGCGTTTTGTTTCCCCGTTGTTGCGTCCCCCGGAGCAGGTTCGAAAATCGTGACCTTTACACGTTTAAAATTCGTGACATGTACACGAAATAAACGTCAAAATCGTGACCTGTACACAAATCAATAAATCAAAATAACATGACTATTTCACAAACTGCTGTGAGACCAGGTTGCCATAATATAACTGGCAAATATACAAGAATTTCATGCATCGGCCTACAATGGGAAAACTTTTGAAACTGGTGGAATACAGTAAAATTGTCAAATATCACCACTTGCTGACATTACAGAATGCATGATTTTATATTGCAATGACAGTGAGTTAAAAAAATTGGTTTTAATTGAAGTCAATGAGGCAATGGTGGCATTTTTGCCACCAAAGCCAGAGGGAGTATATGGAAATACATAAAAAATACTAATGCAATCAAATACATTTTGTTGCTAATCTTTGACATATCCATGACTCTAATTACCACCAAAGCTCTATCCCCTTAAGCTTGTATCATGTGGACAAGCCGACAGTTTTGTTGTCATTACTTAGAATTCCTCATGGGGGAGACAGAAACTACACACTATAGCTTTAAACTTACCTTATGTTTGATAATGCTGAATCATTTACAATATCCTTTGACTGAATTAAAGGACAATTCCGGTGCAAAATGAACCTAGGGGTTAATAACATATGTGTATCGAGTCGACCATTCTCTGGGATCTGTTTTCATGCTAATAAATTGACGTGGTTCGACTGGTCATGACTGTTTTCCAAGATGGCGCCTGCATGTAAACATGAACGCTACTGTCTTTATAATCTATCTTTTTAATAAACTGTCTGTAGGCTTACAAAGTTCTCCTAATTTGGTTTACATGTAGGGACCCTCATTATGTTACCGAAGAAGTTTGAGCCCTGTTAGTGGTGTAGAAATAGCAATTTACCCTATGCCCCGACTACTAGCGTTACAAGCTAATCATCGGTTCGCGGTAGCTTGTTTCAAACTACAGACACATTTAATTAGCATAAAAACATATCCCAGAGAACGGTTGACTTGGTAGACATATGTTATTAACCCCTAGGTTCATTTTGCGCCGGAATTGTCCTTTAATCTTGGCCTCATTGCATAAACTAAGGCGTTGTTGCAGCAAGATGAGTCTATGGTGTAGACACATATAGGCGACGGGCGACCGTTGACAGAAAACCCCGTCAATGTGATCAGTCGCGTCCCCGAGGTCCAGAAAAGTGCCGCAGAACAGACCAAAAAGACGAGAGAAGAGACGTAATACATCTCTATAACAACAGGCAGCACTGTAATCTCTGTTATGTTGCCCAAGAAATGAAAACCGGCAGCTGATTGGACGAACGCGTCACATGGGTTTGTTTTCTCCGGAAATTCAGAACCAGACTGTCATGGCGGCCGTTCAGAATACGATCTCATATTGTACTAAAATAGTTCACTGAAACATGTTGCTGAAAACATTTTAAGTGAGAAATAGGCCATGCAGTTGCTGAATCTGTCTTCATTTCAGCTCAACAAAGGTCAGTTTAAAAGATTTTCATCAGATTTTGAGAGAATCTAGTCACCTCATTCCGCTCGTCATTTCCGGGTGAGTCCCGACTTGTGTCAGGTCGGCCAAAATGAACGCCGACAGCCCCCCAGACGGATGACGGCACAGGACACACCGAACAGATTTGAGTCACTGACCTCGCCAGACTGTCCCACGGCCGATAATCGGCCTGATGTGTCCTGGCCAAAGGGAAAGCAAAGACAACAGCAGGTCATTCATAGGTCACAAGTCAGGGGACGAGAATATTCGGCCAGTCTGTAACAACCAAACCTCTTCATGTATAATTGTCTATCTACAGGTTCAAGGAGTTTACGTAGACAGCTGGATGATAACGGAAGGTTTTGTCTCAGGACTGTCTGCTTTTGGAGGTCGGTGGGCCTGCCAAACTTTAGCATACTTTCCAGAGAGAGAGAGACAAGCTGAACTAAGCTTTAGCATCTGTGTTTACGGCGGCTGCAATATCTTTGTTTAAGGTTAAGCTAAACGTAACGCCTCCTGCATGAGTTTAAATCATAGACTGTTAATATTAATGGACTACGCATCCGGTTCTGCGAAGTGCTGCAAATGCGGAAGTGCCTTAAACTTGCATTCTATCTGAATTCCAGCAGGGGGCGACACGTGCGGTTGCAAAAAGGAGGTCAGTTTCTATAGAAGTCTATGAGAAAGTGACCCACTTGTCACTTGATTTATGACCTCAGTAAACATCGTCATAATGAGTTTATGGTCTCAATCGCTAGTTTTAAGTCTTCAGCAACACAGAATGATGTTCATTTTTTTAAATTATGGTCGTTTATATTAAAATCGCCGATAAAGCAGGGGGTGTTTTAGGGCGTGGCTACGATGTGATTGCCAGTGAAAGTATGTAACGTAACGTAGAGTGTAATACTTAATTGTATCCTCGATTGAGTGTTCATTAAATGCTTCTTTACAAGTCATCAAGGTCTCCCGAACGTTTTTCACGTATGTGAAATGAGTTGTGCTGCTCCTGAGTTTTTCATGCCTGGATATCTTCAGCAGATTCTGACCTCTGGTTTTGTCTTGAGTACAAAGCCATGCAAAACACTAACTGAAAGAAACCATCCTGACCAGGAGGGGAGGGCCAAGCCAAGGTATAAAGAGAGAGAGAGAGCAGCTTACTCTCGGTGTGCATATCACAAACTAACCTTTGTCTTGTGTACCTTGCTCTGAGCATTAAAAGTGTGACAATACTGTCCTGTTCCTAGTTGTCAGGATGAGATTACAAAACAGAAAGCAAGGTTATTTTTTATTGATCCATACTTCTTTCCCCATGGAGACACGTGAGTGTGTTTTCTTGCACCATTATAACAATGATTTCCACTCCAGAGTTGTAATTTTTAGTTTTTTTATATTCATATTTATATTACCTTCAGCAGTGAAAGAGGTTAGTGATCTGCTCCGTCCATCATTCTGTTGTTTGGTCCGTCTGTCCATCCATCCATGTCCGTCTGTGTTTTGTTGTGTTTGTTTGTCTGTGACCAACATATGTTAGAATATACTAACTGAACTGATAGAATTTGGTGGACACATGTATGCTCCTAGGAAGAATTATTGCTAGATACAAGACCACAGTCAGTGAAACACACCAAAACCACAACTCAAGTCATTTTTTACACTTTTATTTTTGGGTTTATAGAATCAAATCCGATCAAAGCACAGCCACACAGTCCTGAAGAAGTTTCTGAGTGTTAAACTCTTAATAAATATGTAATATGTCTATGTGTTCTTCCCCTGATAGTGTTTCTTATTTAGTCACGTATATAAAAAGTTTTCAGGGGCAAAATGGCTTCAAGTTTATTAGCTAGATTCTCTACATTTCAGAGAATGGTTTATAAGGAACGTAATTCAATTAATTAAAGTTAATTTGTTTTTTCTTTGTGCTTGTATGTTTGTTAAATGATGTATTTTTGAATATTCGCTCAGGCTTTTTGTACCACAGATAAGTGAAAAGATTGTATTAGCCTGTTTTGGTTGGTACATAACAAAGTTATGAAAAAAACAAAAAACATTTCAGAGAATATTTATTTATTTATGAATCTTACACTGTAAACCTTTGATGTAAATTTACGGCTAAACAATGTCTTACTGTTTTAATGTTTTTAAGGATCATAATGGAAATGGAAATGCATTCTGGGAGAAAATAATATTACAGCACTATCTGCGAATGTTACAGATTACAGGTATTTACTGTTAATACCAATGCATCTTGGGAAAATAAAGGAAAAGGTGGGAACTACACTGCAGCCAGTATATTACTGTAAATTCAAATAATTTTTGTCAATTTACAGTAAAAATGTAAAAAACAGTATGCTTACTGTAAATAAGCAGCAGTTTGCTGGCGAAGCTGCTGCCAGTATATCACTGTAAATTCACAGTGAAAAGTTTTACAGTGTATAGCTATTTCTTTCTTCCTCTAGCACACAGCGTATGTAAATCTTATGGTAGGTTTCCACACAGCGAAATTTCGCTTTGCTCTCATTGAGGTTGAATGGAGACGAAATTCGCCCTGATTGAGCGAGATGAGAGCGAATCGCCGAGGGGAGCGAAATAAAGTTTATTTAAGTTTGTTTAACTTTATTCAAATGAGGACCACTCGAGAACCAATCAGGTCCGTGTGTTTGTGTTTGAAGGCGGGAGTTACAAAAAAAGTCTGACAAAGATGGCGGAGGTTATCAGCGCCGTATCATGAAAATTTTGATGTGATTAAAATGTTTCTACACGAACATTGGTACTTCTATCAACACGAATTGTGTTTTATATGACACACGAACTTAGTTAGGGCACATACACCACTAAATAGATCACTGTATATTTTAGTTTAAACACTCAAACTTTTCAGCTAGCCGACAGGCTAATCGCTAGCATGTTCGGACATTGGATTTCATTGTAGCCTAGCCAGGCAGCTAGCTAGCTAGGCTACTTGTGCATTTGTTTGATTACATGTTTTGTTGGCGAACATTGACACTTGTAGCAATATGGATTGTTGTTTATATGTCACACAAACTTAAACAGGGCAAACACACCACCAAATAGACCACTGTAGATAGTCTAAACACTCAAAATGATTCAGCTAGCCGACAGGTCAACCGCTTGCATTTTCGGACATTGCATTTCATTTTAAGCATAGCAAGGCAGCTAGGCTATATAGCCAGGTTACCAGAGCATTTATGAGCTAACATTTTACCGATGATTTGCTGCTGTGCATTTTTACCGCCCTGTCTTCTGACAGCCCGGGACATTTAAAAAAATGTTGCGGACTTGCGTGTTGTTTTCGCAACCACGCCCCCGAGGCAAACTTTCGTTGGCCGAAATTCGCGAGGTATTTCGTTGTGTGGAACCCTACCGTTATATCTTGTACACTGTCAGTGTATTAATCCTGATTTGTTTTGGTAACATGTCTGGACTGCTCTAGGGTGACATTAGGGTGGACTGTCTGCTCCATCAGTCGTAATTTACATGCACAAATGCATAGCCTGAGTGGCAATTCTCTGTAAATATCCCCCTGGACCTTAGAGAGAGAGAGACTCTCGATTCACAGGAGCAATAAAGACAGACACGCGTGCGACTAGGGTTTATTACTTTTAATCAATTCAGCTAGCTACAAAATGTCCACCACTTCACACACTGACAGGATACAGAGAGGGGTCTTTAATATTACATGCGTTGAGGACATCAATCTCACGGTTCAACCTATTGTGTCATTCAGGTCTAGGTATTTTAAATACCTTAATCTAACTACTCCACATTTTGGCGATTTGGTGTGCATAGCTCTAAAGTACAGAAGCAACAAAACAAAAAAAAAACCTTTTGTATGTATTTTTTTGTATCAGAGTATAGCTATTGTTATTCAATATTATCATAATTTTTTTTTTAACCAATAACAAACCACACGGGGGAGAATAAACTTACAGATACAGTCTTCTTATAAAAGTAAGGTCTCTCAGAAATATGCGTCTTTGCTTTACATTGCAAATGTTTATTTTCATCTTTTTCAGAGCATCCAAAACCTATGTTACAGTACACAACCAGTCCTCATCTTTCAGCACATAAATCAACATCTTCATCACTGAACTGCATAATCATTTAGAAAACAGGTCATAGTTTTATTTATTTTTTTGCAATACAACCCCAAGTCCTCACATTGTTTTCATCCTTATCTCACTTTTTTGATCCCTTTTTGCATTATTGTACAACAAGATGGTCACAGTCGGTAAATATATCGAGACAAAAAGAGTGGCACTATTGCAAACTTGCAGGAGTATGGAACGATCAACTGTGTCCTAATACAGAGCATGCGTTTTTTTGTCAATTTGCTACTGCCATGTAATCATTTTTTATATATATTTTTCAGACAGGTTTTATTTATAAGACTAAAATCTACCATTTGTCATGCAGAGAACGCACAAGTCACATCACTTGGAATGCAATGTCTAATACAGCTACGGAGAGTCTAGTTGCACATTGTCTAAACAAGAACTCAGTATGATTGCGATGAAGGAAAATGTACCAACGAATGCCTTTTGATTGTAAGTGCTCTTTGCAATATCCCGTCCATCTGCACCGTCCCTTAGGAAATCATGATCTTGTTTTCAATCTTTTTGTCCTGACAACACCAAAATGAGGAGCATGACAGTAGCCTAAATGGAATGACACAGTTTTACTAAGACGATACTGAGATACTGAAAAGGAAAAAGAATAAAAACAAACAGCTTGTATAGCATTCCTATTATATACTTGTCATCCAGAGCAGTGTACTTTTATATATATATATATTATATATGATATATGATAATATATGATATATATATATTCTGATAAAGAGAATTAAAAACTTCACAGGTGAGCTAGAGAGCCATCAAGTCAGCACTATATACAACCTTTGGAAAGAATGATATACGGAGTATAAGAAATCATCTTTTTACGAGGACAATCATCTTGAAAAAGCTCGACAGACGACACACAGAACAACATTTACAATGGGGGAGGGGAGGTGATATGTGCATGTGTGCAAACCTAGAAGGTCAATACCATGATGAAAGCATATCAGCGCCTGTAGATGTGCGGCACGGGACGCCGGGACCATCGCGCTCGGGGCGCACGGCGTTTAGCCACTGCCCAGCATCTTTGTGGCGCGCTGGTTGGCCTCGTCAATCCTGGTCTTGTTGGAATCAGCCTGGGTGGAAGGAAAAAGGGACAAAGAAGGAAGATAACAACATCAGTTTGCTTGTATTGGCAGCCAGGGGCCAGTTGTCAGATCCGGTTTTCTCGTGCACCGATTCGCTAGTCAAGGGCTGGCACTCCACCAATTAGATTGGTCATTGAGTCCGACTGCCCACTGGCTGATTCAACAATGCCGACGGCCATTTCGACTGACGACGGTACGGAACACACCGA